>NW_013670554.1:47488-53182 GCF_000517525.1 Limulus polyphemus | reverse complement strand
GCCAGACTCGCCAGAAGCATTAAAGAATTGGGGAGGGAGCAAGATGTATGAAATGGGTGTAATCATCAAAACGAAGACAGAACTTTGATCGATACCCTGTGAGCACATTACCTTACTCGCCCTTGCGCCATGGGGTCCAGGAGCGAAGCCCTCGGAAACCCTAGAGTTTGTTACCACTTTCTTGATACGAACTAACCCTAAATACTGCCTATTTTTATATTACTTTCTTGATACGAACTAACCCTAAATACTGCCTAGTTTTATATACTTTCTTGATACTAACTAACCCTAAATACTGCCTAGTTTTATATATTTTCTTGATACGAACTAACTCTAATTAAAGCCTATTTTATATCACTTTCTTGATATGAACTAACCCTAAATAAAGCCTATTTTTATATAACTTTCTTGATATGAACTAACCCTAAATAAAGCCTATTTTTCATATCACTTTCTTGATACAAACTAACTCTAAATGCTGCCTAGTCTTTGTTGATAAAAACTGTAAGGTCTAGGTGACTTCAGTCAATATTTTGTTTGGGTGTATTGAAACTTTTTAAAATACCTACGATCTCACAAGTGGGCGGTCTGAGAGTTTATACCCATGTAGTTATATCCCTGTCTGTGTTGATATAACAGCAGGAAAGGCATACCGTTGTCTGTCTGTCTTATACACCGAAAAATACGGTATCTCAGCCAATAAAAAATAAGGTTAATCTAAACAGCAACTTTTCCAATAGCCACTTGATATTCCATCCTAGATAACTTCGGTTCAGTAACATAAAGGATTTCATGGTATTTTTTATGCTGTAATTATTGCCGTACTGCTAGTTTTTTGAGTATGTTTTATCACGTTCTCCCCTTATATAAAATATACTAATGATCGCGCGTACCGTGCTCTATACACACAACTTTCGTACTTGGCCAATTGCACTAGCATCCACTGAAATGCATTTTGAACTTTGATTGGTTAACTGCTGTTTGGCATCATTATGTAAATCCAATGTATGTTGAACAGACGCTAAGTTCACAAATATTCACAAAAATACAAACTGTATAACCCTCAACAACGTCATCATATAAATAGCTGTTATTACACACCTTGTTTATTCTACAAGTAATGAGCAAGCGATAAGGGGTGTACATATACCACTCATTCTGTCGTTCATACTATCGGTTATCCGTCTAGTTTTTTTTTTTTTGTGTGTGTACACTATGTCGTTATACTTCATGGTATCAGTCCGTCATAAACTGACTCCCATTAGCACAGAGGTAAGATTAAAGATTAAGATACCTGTGATGGACACAGCACAGATAGCCTTTTGTGTAGTTTCGTGTTTAATAATAAACAGATAAACCATCTGAAATTAATATCGGACTCGGCATTTTTATAACTCTAGTCTTGAAGTCTTGCAGTTGGTCCTTAAAAGGTTTTGGAAAAGTACTTGAATTTTTTCTTGACAAATGTACGAAATCCACATGTCTTGTTCTATTAACAATAAAGCTAGTTTCTTTTTCCTGTTGTTTTTTGTACCTCTTCGACTTTTTTCCTGTCTTCTCTTTGCTTATCATTCGCTTTCTACCTGTTTTGCAGTTTTTATTTTTCCGCCTTCTCCTCCATTTGCATATTTTTCTTGTCTTTGCTCTTTCTAAATGTTCATAATCATGGCTGTCAATAGACTCATATCCATAATATTTTTAGTTTAAACTCCTCATTCTGTCAAAGCTTTTCTACACTCTCTGTTCCTTCATTTGTCTTATTTCTTTTCTTTATCGTATCGTCATGTTTTTAGGGGCCCGGCATGGCCAGGTGGATAAGGCACTAGACTCGCAATCTGAGGGTCGCGGGTTCAAATCCCTCTCACACCAAACATGCTCGCCCTTTCAGCCGTGGGGGGCGTTATAATGTGACGGTCAATCCCACTATTTGTTGGTAAAAGAGTAGCCCAAGAGTTGGCGGTGGGTGGTGATGACTAGCTGCCTTCCCTCTGGTCTTTCACTGCTAAATTAGGGACGGCTAGCGCAGATATCCCTCGTGTAGCTTTGCGCGAAATTAAAAAAACAAAAACAAAACAAATATTTTTAGGTGGGTTGTGATGACTAGCTGCCTTCCCTCTGGTCTTTCACTGCTAAATTAGGGACGGCTAGCGCAGATATCCCTCGTGTAGCTTTGCGCGAAATTAAAAAAACAAAAACAAAACAAATATTTTTAGGTGGGTTGTGATGACTAGCTGCCTTCCCTCTGGTCTTTCACTGCTAAATTAGGGACGGCTAGCGCAGATATCCCTCGTGTAGCTTTGCGCGAAATTAAAAAAACAAAACAAATGTTTTTAGGTTTATTTTTTATATTTCTAGGGCGTAATTTTATAATTTGCCGCTCAGTTCATAACAGAACATTTATTTCGATTCTTAAAATCCTGTCCTACATTAAGTTTTGATATAATTTACATTTATTCCATATTCAATAACTTATTTAACTCCAATGACCTGCTGAAATAGAATTTGGTATTTAAAATATTCAGTTTGATATTTTAATTTTCTTTTTGTATTTGTAAAAAAATAAATCAATTTATAATCGTTTGTTTTACCGTCAGATCGATTGATTATCTAGAGTATTGCACCCACGTTAATCAACTATTCTCATACTGAAACAAAGGCTGGGATCTGATGATTGATTGTAATAATTTAACAAAGTTTATACTGAAATCAGTTCTTTAGGACTGTCGAATTCTCTATATAAAACTTCAAATGTTAAAACGTTCTGTTCTGGGTAAAATAATTTAGTTACTTTAGGTTACATTCGGTATCAAAGTTATTTAAGAAACAGTATTGTTCTTGCAGCTTAAACTTTCTTAACAAATAAATACAAATGTGTAAAAGTCCATTGTCTTCTAGAATGTCCTCGGCTGGAAACGAAAAATCGACATACTTTCGCATTTCTGACGTTTGTTGGTACAGTTTGAATCACTACAAAAGTCTCTTTTATTTATGTTTCTAGTATTCAAATCATTGGATGACGATATTTCTGTAGGCAACTTCTTTATGAAAAAACAATGACTTCAGCTCACGAACAGAAATATGCATGACATGACATCCACCAGAGGCGATACTTGTTCTGTAGTAAACAGGTTTTAGCAAGTAGTGGGTCTATTGTACTGTGCTTCTATCGTAGAATTGATATCTATATAAATACTATCACATTTAAAGTATGCTTTGAAATGTGATAAAATTAATAACTCAAACTAGTAAGATATAATTTCTATGGAAGTATATTTTTCCAACACTGTTAAAAATGTTATTGTATGTTGCGAATCGTTTTACGTGTCGTTGTATTGTACTTTTCAAAGATGACCTACAGTAACACGCTCGTAAAATACAGGTTGTAAGTTGTTCTTGTGTAAGCAACAACAGACAAAATACTGAGCAACAAGCAAATGTTAAAACTCGTCGAAATGCTCGTGCACCTTTAAAGTTTTCTGCTCTGTGTTTTATAATATAGTTGTCTGGATCTGCATATTAGGCTAATTTTGGAAATATTGGGCAGATTCGGAAAGAGGCACGACAAATTAAATCGTTGCATTTATCAGTTCGTTTTTCATGTTTTATTCTGTCACTAATGTTATTTTCTACCTCAATCATCTCTTTTTGTACTTCTTAAATTTTGTAATAATAGCCTTTCTGTATTACTTTAATTTTATTGTTGTAATCTCTCTGTGCAGCGATGAAGCTTTAATTTTAAATATCACATCTCTTTCTTTTATCTCCATTCCTAAATTCATGTCTCTTTCTTCTTATTCTTCTTTTAATTTTCTGACACTTTCTTTTTGACATCACTGTAATTCTTTCATCATCTTTAGTAAACTTTTGATCACACTTCGTGATCGAGTTGTCATCTTGAAGTTTAGTCAAAGTTCTATTTTATTTCCACAAAAATAATACCAATTCTGACAACATTGACTTGGCTAAAACCTAATGTGCAAAGTCCAGTCCCCAAAGTGGTATGCAGACATTTATATAGTAATAGGTTTTGAGCTTTAGTGTTCATTTCTATTATTTTCTACATTGTAGTTCGTTATAGACCAATTTCTTGAGCAGCAGTTCGTTCAAAACCATATGCTTATCACTTTGTGAACACGCATTCAGACGTTTCTGCATATTCAGTTAAGTTTGTCTTCATTCCACCTTTACATTTACTTTACTTTGCAATAATTTAGCTTCGGTTCGTTTTATAGACTGCTATAAACACCTTCTAGCTTTTTTTTTATTTAGTATGGGTTTTATTGTGAGTTTCTTAGTTTCAACTCGTAACTGTTCCATACTCTGTAAACTATTATAAACATCATTATTATTAGAGAGAGAGAGAGAAAGCGAGAAAACTGACATAGGTATTTACAGTATAATATGGTTTTAAACAATTCTGTATCATGACCATATTCCATGAATGAAATTTATTATTCTCAGTGTGCCCCTGGTGAAATTTTGTTCTCTTGGGACATACGCCAAGGTGTTCCTTGAAATTTTATTAGAGATAACTTACTTTTTTACCACTCTCACCCCACTCCCAGACGAATCCATAAAAAAAAAGAAAAAAATAACAGGGAGAGAGGAAAGGGCGAACGGGGAAGAGGAAGAAAAAAATCAAAACAGAAAAAGTAAAGAAGTAGTGGCAACGAAAAAACAGACAGACAGCGCTATATTTTCCAGCTGTTATATCAACACAGACAGGGATAAACTCTCAGACCGCCCACTTGCAGGATCGTAGGTATTTTAAAAAGTTTCAATACACCCAAAAAAATATTGACTGAAATCAGTTTTTATCAACAAAGACTAGGCAGCATTTAGAGTTAGTTTGTATCAAGAAAGTGATATAAAATAGGCTTTATTTAGGGTTAGTTCGTACCAAGAAAGTATATAAAACTAGGCAGTATTTAGGGTTAGTTAGTATCAAGAAAGTACATAAAACTAGGCAGTATTTAGGGTTAGTTCGTATCAAGAAAGTAATATAAAAATAGGCAGTATTTAGGGTTAGTTTGTATCAAGAAAGTGGTAACAAACTGTAGGGTTTCCGAGGGCTTCGCTCCTGGACCCCATGGCACAAGGGCGAGTGGTAATGTGCTCACAGGGTATCGATCAAAGTTCTGGCTTCGTTTTGATGATTACACCCATTTCATACATCTTGCTCCCTCCCCCAATTCTTTAATGCTTCTGGCGAGTCTGGCAAAAGGTAAGTAATTTTTAAGATATATATCTAAAGACTGAGTTTTCTTTATAATGATCCTGTAGCTAACAGAAATTAATATTTCACAATATAATATTTTTTTTTTAACTTTTACGCTTAGTGTATGGAAATCTATTACAACTGATAATGGTAGTATACCAACTTGTTAATTTTCTTTAGCAGGGCTGTGCACAGGAATTTGACTGCTACTCTGTGTGGGGGTGGGATGGCACGTTAAATATATACATGTTACATACAATATATATATATATATATACAAGTCATATCAACACACGCACGAACATCATATGCATAAAAATAAACAGTATTAAATTCACCAAAATGACCGAACACGGTTATTTGGAGGCCTTTGCTTACCTTCTATTTTTCTTTATATATACTGTATTTTTCGGTGTATAAGACGCACTTTTTTACCCCAAAAGTTGATATCAAAATCTGCTTGCGTCCTATACACC
>NW_013670554.1:40146-46487 GCF_000517525.1 Limulus polyphemus | reverse complement strand
AATTTTTAAAGTATCAAATTGAATTTTGTTCAATAAAAATCTTTCAAATGCGACTGTAGCTTTTTCCTCCCAAAACTTTGTCTTCAAAATAAGGGTGCGTCTTATAATCCGAAAAATACGGTATATATATATATCATTCAAACATACAAAGCTTCTAATTCGATAAGTATTTGTAAAGTTTTAAAAAGTCTTGTTCTGAAGAATGTAGATGACACTGATATAATTAGGCATTATCTTATTTAAGTTTGGTTACCGTTGAAGAATGGATTGTATTCGTATTCTGTTTAACATTATAATTACAGCGAACTTTGGATGCTCGGTGTAATTGTTTTCCTCGAAGAAATAATTCTTTCTTTCATTCACATCTACAATTAAAACCTCATAAAATCTGCATTAAGGTGAGGATAAAACTAAATTAGGCATGATACATTAGCTTCCTGCAGATTTAGTCAATATTTCAATGTAAACGCACATCGACAGAAAACGTAATAAAGTGTCTTTTTTTTATGTGCTTAGATAATTCTTATCAAAAAACAATTAAAAATAAATTATGTCACGAATAAGTAATTTAATGTTTTGTTGTTGGTGGTGTTTTCAGTGAATGAATGTGAAGTACGATTAAACTTGTTTTTATTAACACTGGATCAGAACGTTATGTACAACCAAGAAACACAGACAACACTACGATTAAACTTGTTTTTATTAACACTGATCAGAACGTTATGTACAACCAAGAAACACAGACAACACTACGATTAAACTTGTTTTTATTAACACTGATCAGAACGTTATGTACAACCAAGAAACACAGACAATACTGTAATGAACTTGTTTAAAAAACAATTAGTCTTTGATCGTTACTGCACAGGTAAACACCGACTGACATTAATTCATGTTACTATATTTTATTCTTAAATATTAATTATTTATGAGCCTACGACCAAATCTGATCTCATGGATGATACACTTTGCATTTAAGCACAAGTAAAAATATTCATTAAAATTCTAAAATCAATTAACAGTAATTTCGCAAGCCGAGACAGTACATATAATCTTTCATCCAAATCTGTAGTTACCTTCCAAGATATAATAACCCCCTTCATTTAGCTCCTTAAATCTATAATTATGTTTCCAAACACATTTATATTATAAGGTTTAGATTAGTTAACACGTAATATAAATACACGGTTGATTACCGGATAATAAAAGAAGATTATCCGTAGATTAAACTGATTGCTATTAAAAGGAGATTATCCGTAGATTAAACTGACTGCTATTATTTGGTGTGTTCTAAATAAAACCAGGAAAACTAAGATAATAAATTTTGTATTTATGATTTTACATTTAGAATTTAATTTCCAAATTCTGCACACACACACACACATGTTCTTAGGAAGTCATTTAATGTGAAACTTAAGTACAGTGCTCGAATAGCACGGTAAGTGTATTCTAGCTTTTTATCAACGAAAATTAGTTTGAATTCCATATATATTAGTTAATGGTTGGGTAGCTTGTATTTAAGTCTCCTTTTTTGATCCAATTTTAGATATTTTCATCGCAATTCGTTTTTGATGGATCTGATATTTTTATTCATAAATAAAAACGCGCTTTAAAATGAAACAAAGCAAATGATTCTATTAAATATGTTGTTATTTTGGAAATTAGCGTATAATACACATTTTCAATTACAATTTAAGTCACACAAATATTAACATACCTATTTAACAGGATAATTTTAATATTATTTGCTCAAACAACAATATATTAGCGATACAAAAGAACGAATAAATATAACAAAAAAAAACGATTCCTTGCGTTAAGTTTTCTTAAAGCTTTTATTGGATAGTAAGAATATTTTTATCATTGAACAACAGAATTATATTTTACGATCCCTATTACCATCTCGAGGCTATGAAGTTCAGTATGCAACATATTATCAAATTCTGCTGCTAGAAAAAACAACGTCACTTCCTGGATGGAAGAAACGTTTAGTTAAGATAATTTAACTTACAAGAAAATCTAAGTCTTCAGCTTCTTCTGTTACAGTTTTTGAATTTAATCGTGAATTAAAATGATGAAAAAAAAAACGTATAGTAATATATAATGTTTAAGATATTGGATTACGCTCAACAAGTATTGTTTAACCGTCGTAGTTGCCACAGCACTGGTTTTAGAGAGACTTTTAAATAACCAACACTAAATATATTAAACTTCAATTCGTCTAATCTCTCCAAAGAAATAGAAAAGTGAAGGCTTATGTTATTGTCCACCTATAATGCGGTTTTCCCCTACTACAATACTGTGTACTGCATAATTTACACTTATGCGAATTCCCACTATGAAACTTTGAGCATTTGTGTATGAGCAATGTACACACATGTGTATATATATGTGTATGTGTGTGTTATTTCTATATAAACCTCAAAATGCTTGAGCTTTAAGTGTTTTTCAACTACACACTGTAAGATTCTTATCATTAAGTTACTGACTTATAAAAGAACAAACACAACCTTAATGTTTGAGGCTAGTCTCTGAATTCCATTCACCTTCCACCACTAGATTTTTACGTGTTTAGGTTCTTGACATTTACTCCAATCCACAGTGTTTAGGTTCTGCTGTTTACTTCATTCCACTTGCCAGTGTTTAGGTTCTTACATTTACTTCATTCCTCTGGCAAGAGGAATGGAGTAAATGTCAATAACCTAAACACTGGCAAGAGGAATGAAGTAAATGTCAAGAATCTAAACACTGGCAAGAGGAATGGAGTAAATGCCAAGTACCTAAACACTGGCAAGTGGAATGGAGTAAATGTGAAGAACCTAAACACTGGCAAGAGGAATGGAGTAAATGTCAATAACCTAAACACTGGCAAGAGGAATGAAGTAAATGTAAGAACCTAAACACTGGCAAATGTTTAGGTTCTTACATTTACTTCATTCCACTTGCCAGTGTTTAGGTACTTGGCATTTACTCCATTCCTCTTGCCAGTGTTTAGATTCTTGACATTTACTTCATTCCACTTGCCAGTGTTTAGGTTCTTGACATTTACATGGCACTTTTAGTATTATTTCAATTTTATAATATTCCGTATTATTTTTTCAACACCAACCCCACAAAGCTTTAAATAAAAATGTCCAATTAGCCTTAAGGAAGAAAAATTGGACTAGATCACTTTACACGTGACCTCCAACATTAATAACCTCCTTTCTTACAAGTTTTTATTTATCCATCCACTGTAAATGACAGTGGAAGTGAACTGGAAAGGAAGATAGTTCTTTCCACAAACAAGAAAAGGGAGAACTGGAATAATAAACTCAACCCTAAATTGAGCCATCCGTCTCACAAAATTGGTTTCTTATGGTCATCGCTGTTTTCAATAATTACTCGTTCTAGTTTTTTTTCTAAGTGACCTTGCCATTTTACCGTCCTCCAATAAGCAATTTTGATCATAGTGTTAAAAAATACTCTAAACACATAGAATTTAAGCAGGATTTGAAAGGCAACATACATCAGCCAATAGCAAATGGACACGTAATAAGTGGTCTTTTTCTTGAATGATATATCCAGCAAACGACACCAAAACTTCATCATGGCAGTCCAAGTCAGAAATGGCACGACTACGCTCATGGCCTGAATTATGTCTTTACTCATTTGGATGGCTTCTGGCAACGGTGACTTAATTTTCGGTCTCCAAACGGCATTCATAATTTCTCGACATATAGCTTCTGTTTCCTCCAGACTTCCATCACAGATGTTGAAACGGTTGTCAAGTCCCAGCTGATAACCCACCCCTCTCCAGAAGTGTACAAGGCTCTCCAAATCTTCCCGTGAACAGTGGATCCCCAAAGACTGAGGAAATAACACAATAAGTCCGATGAAAGAGAACTGTGTCAGAGCCATATCGTACTGAGACATAGCAACACCTCCTTGGCATGGACAGGTTGTCTGGGTTTTCAAGTCTTTTTGAATGTTGGGATGTGAATCGACTGTTGATGTAGACCTACTTTTGTCGTTCAATCTATCGGCAACATTTTTATGCATACGTCGAGTAATTGTTATTGACTCATAAGCTGCATCTTCTGGATTCCAAATATCGCCTTCGTACCATTTGCGGACGTGACGCATGGTGCTCACGTAACGACGGAAAATCCGCACTAGGTTCGAAGAGTTACCCGTGTAAAGCAATGGATTAAGCATGTTAGGAATGAAGACCAGAAATAAGAGTCCCGATAAATGGGCAAAGAATATGCTGTAGGAGAAAGAAAACGAAGTATAAGTAAACTATAAGTTCAGTTAATTATTATAAAATGATATGAAAGTGAGAACTGACAATAAAGAATGATTTGAGTATAGCAGTGGATATTTTAATAACATGTTTAATTATAGATGGTCTCCTCCTTTAGTTCGTAACGGTGTAACAGAATATTACTGTCGAAAACGCGTTTCCTACATCTACACATTGCAGAATTAAATCTTCGTTGTTTGTTATCACTAGCAGGCACATTTTAAGCACATATATCCACAAAGGAAATGCTGCAATAATCATTGCTCTAAGAAATTACTATAGAACACTTCAAAGCTTTGAGAGATAATTAGAAAAAAGCCACAACAATTACTTTGTTACTATTCTATAATATTAATTAAATTCGAATTGTAAAGAGAAGTAACAATAATAGTAGTGATACCATTCTTGACATACTTAACTGCTTTTCCATGTCTCTCAGAGCCTCACTGTCTACATTTAGCTGTATGAAAGCCGATAAATACTTAAAAGGGCTAATCTTTGAGGTGCTTGTGAACTTTGGTATGCAGACATACCATGCGTTTTCTGCCTTTTATTTTATCATGGAGATTTACAAAATTATTTTATTTATACTAAGTCTGTGCACATTTTGCATAATATTTGGTCCAGAAAACTGTTAATTTGATTTTGTTCTAACTGCCTTTGTTGCTGTATTATTCTGTAGAGGTAATACCTGTTCTGTCCATGGGAGGAGTTGTTGTAACTCTGTACGTTGCGCAAGAATGTAAACAACAGTAGTGCCCTTCACTGGTAGATCAGATGATATCTCGAGGTTATGCCCTACCCTATGTTAAGTGA
This sequence comes from Limulus polyphemus, assembly GCF_000517525.1. Taxonomy (NCBI): domain Eukaryota; kingdom Metazoa; phylum Arthropoda; class Merostomata; order Xiphosura; family Limulidae; genus Limulus; species Limulus polyphemus. The sequence continues at coordinate 41,386 of NW_013670554.1, read as the reverse complement.
GAATGACCAGTCACGTTATTAACGCTAGTCGCCACAGGTAAATTTGACGTTTTCCGTTAAGTGAGAAACGTTATATTTAAACAGTCTACACTGGATCTCAAGTGTGCTGGTTGATGGGAAGACGTCTTGAGAAAAGAATATCTGTTGATGAATTCACAATTCCAGTGAAATGCGAAAGTTTAGTATCTAATGAAAGTATGCACACAATGTTTTGTTTATTTAATAAATAAAAATTGTTCTCATTTTGTGTTACACATGGCGTCCAGTCTCTTACTTTCTTAGCTACTCAGCCAGTTTAGTCAAATTCGTTGTCACTTCGCGACTCATCCTCCCTATTACATCATTATAAAGCAGATTTACCTAATACGTTTTTACAGAAATCAGTTTAAACTGAACGTCGTTTTACTTTAAAAAAACATTTAAGCAATCCTTTATGTCAGTTACACTCTAATATTCACACACACACACACTGTAAGGTATTTAAATGACATTGAAGCTTTAGCTCTGGTTATTTCCTTCTTGCTTCGGAAATTTGAAAAACAAAATTTTTTTAATCATTTGTAATATAGGTAGACCTGTCAACCTGTGGATGATGCCAGTGTGTGAGATTTTAAGGTCAGGTGTCCCGTCTCAGAGAAATTCCCAAATTTCTCGATTCTTTAAGTAGAAAATAAAACACAAATGTATCAAGTGTCTGGGATATTTATTCAAGAAAAATAAATGTACACATATACATGAATGTGAACTCTTGCAAAAAGCAAATACTATAATTATGATTTCTTGTGAGTCGTGTTGTACTTTATAGTAGCAGTCTTCCATTGTTGTATTTCACTGTAGCAGTCTGACATTGTTGTGTTTCACTGTTACAGTCTTTTATTGTTGTATTTCAGTGTAGCAGTCTTTCATTGTTTTATTTCAAAACGTTGACAAAACGATAAAATTTATTTAATTGTTAAAACTTCAGGGATTGTAGAACAGTGTAAAGAAACTATTATAATATGTTTCGTAATTATTATTCAGAGTTGACGAGAATAATTATTTGCTTAACACCCAGTCTGCGAGTCAGAGAGACATTTTTTTTTTTGATAAGTCGATTCCCAAACAGTGCTTTTCAGTACCTTCCTTTCTAAGGCCCGGCATGGCCAGATGGCTAAGGCACTCGACTAGCAATGTGAGGGTCGCGGGTTCGAATCCCTGTCACACCAAACATGCTCGCCCTTTCAGCCGTGGGGGCGTTATA
>NW_013670554.1:26576-39146 GCF_000517525.1 Limulus polyphemus | reverse complement strand
TATAACACGAAAATGAACTCTTTAACAGAGAATAACCGTTATTCTCTGTTAAAGAGTTCATTTTCGTGTTATATTTTTGCTAACTTCTGTGCTAAGTTGAATGGGTGTATTATAGGTTATGTGGATGTTTGCTAACTTCTGTGCTAAGTTGAATGGGTGTATTATAGGTTATGTGGATGGAGAATACTTTTTTATCCTTTCTTTTACATCGTGTGTGGTTAATATTTCTATATCTTAGTATCGTTCCACTTTAGTTTATGATATTCTTCTCTGACATAATGGATTATTAAAGATAAATTGATATTACAGAGTCTTGTGTATCTATCATGCTCCTGAATTCGATCTTTTCTTGGTCTTTCTGTTCCTACAATGCACTGTGGTCCACATTTGCAAGGATTGGTGTGTACTAATTATTATCTTATTGTATTTTGGCTTATTAATACTGTTTTGGTTTCATGCTGTGTTTTCGGAGAGGCTTTTGACACAATATGGATGTGTGTTTGTAAGTTTCTTTCTGCTTATTCTTGGTGTTTATCTTTACTATTTCCTTCTCAAAGTATCTGTTTTAAAGGAGGTTCATTGTTTATGTATAATGCGTTTATTTACACTGTTGAAATACACTAATCTATATTCGAGGTATCTACCAGCATCTGCAGGCTTCCTGTAAAATCCTAAGGTATATGATATGTATCTTAATGACCCTCACTTCGAGGAATGATAGTTGTTAGTTCATTCTATTTCTATTGTCTACTGCATGGCTCTACAACAAATGTATCGTCAACATATCTGATGCAAATCTTTGGTTATAGAATGACGTGTATGAAGATATGATCTTTGATATGTTCCATGTACACTACGGTAAGTTAGATCCCATAGCCAAACCTTCTTGTTGTTGGTAGTATTTATGTTTGTCTTGGAAGTAGGATGTGTTGGTACAGAAAGTTGTGAATTCTGTTATCGCGAAGATTGTCAATTGGATGCCTATCATTTTCAAGCTGTTGGTAGAGTACCTGTTGTACATTAGTGAACAGGTTTGATACATCGAAGTCAATCATTGTAATTTGGGAAGTAACCATGGTTTTTTTTATAATATCTACAAAGCGGACACAGTTTCTAACATGTGAGGATGTTTTACCTGTTAATGAGGATGTTGTGCCTATTAATAAGAAGCTTTTACTTGTTAATGAGAATGTTGTACTTGTTAATAAGGTTGTTTTATCTGTTAATAAAGATGTTTTACCTGTTAATGAGGATGTTTTACATATTAATGGGGAAGTTTTATCTGTTAATGAGGATGTTGTAACTATTAATAAGGATGTGTTACCGGTTAATACGAATGTTTACCTGTTAATGAGGATGTTGTAACTATCAATAAGGATGTTTCATCGGTTAATAAAGATATTTTACCTGTTAATAAGGATGTTTTACGTGGTAACCTTGTTTGTGATTTATAGGTAGACCATGTCGTGTACTGTTAGTTGTTTGTTAGTTTCATTCCAAATTCCTGTTGGTGTTTTTTTCAATGTTCTAGACTTGATCGTCTTGTAGTGGTCATCTTCTAGAAGCACCCTATCTTAGAGTGTGACTATAGTAAGTTTTTGAGTTAGGCTTTGGCATCGTGGGATTGATAGGTAATTTGACCTTAAATCTTTAGTAATAACATTTTTAGCGGAAGGTCAGAAGGTTATTTATTTTAGACAATTTACAGTTAAGTCTATATAAATTCCTTACAAATTCTGAGGCCTTAACGGGGTCATTAAGTACTTAAGGTAAAGTGGTGGCAAACGATTGTTAATCGTTGACATAACTACCATTATGTCTGGGGGTCAGGGGTAAGTTTTATGGACTAACAGCGCTAAAATCCGGAGTGCACATGGTCCAATGTTTAACTTTGCACTAAGAAAACAACAACAACAACATAATTAGTAGCCTATGCGATCACATAAGTTTAGTACTAATTACTAAATAATTAATAATTATACAAAGTTTAGCCTACTGACAATAACAACAACACTCATTTCTGGACTGAATTTTTTGTTGTTGTCAGATTAGACAATCCAGCAAAGAAATGATAACTTACTTATTTTGAAATAACACACACTAAATAAATTTAGCTGTTCTAATTATCGTGTGTTGCCATATTGAATCTTTTAAGGCTGCTCAAATAAACTCAATAATAACCTATAATGGTTACCTCCTGCAGATAAAAGTAATGATGGCAACTTTAGGTCATAATGGTGATGAACAGTCTGGGTGTGTGAGAACACCTGGGAAGGTCTTTGTAGGACACCTAGATAAATGCTGATAACTCCAGGCATTGGTTAAGGTTATCTATGGCGAAGTGCATTTGGCAGATGAAGTCTGCCAGGAAGAGCTGCGATGATCCTCTAGACTTTTGGAGTAATCAGGAGCTTTACATGCTGGCAAGGTGGGTTGGTATTGCCCCAAAAATATGCATGGGAGTTGAGGTGGGTCCCCACAAAAACTTGGCCATTTACAAAGATTATCTGAGACAATTACATGGAAAAAGTTTTCACAAGCACATTGTCTACAGATCATGGGGAAATCATCATTGGCAAATTCATGGAGGTAATACCAAGCGAACTCACGCAACACCACAGCAGACAGACACAAACAAATCTCCCTACAGTTGCTGCTACACTCAGTTCTAAAGCAACTTCGAGGATCAGCAATGACCATAAGAGCTCAAAGTTGTGATCAGGTGTTGTGATGAAGCTGTTGTTGTTCTCTATGGAATAGTAAAGCATCCAAAGTCCACTTGCGTGGCCCAGCACGGCCAGGTGGTTAGGGCACTCGACTCGAAATCTGAGGGTCGCGGGTTCGAATTCTCGTCACACCAAAACATGCTCACCAGGTGTCCGAACTAGGACATTAGTCCTACTCCCAGATACTCACCTCCAACAGAATTTGGAGGTGTGAGAAACACCATACGAAACTACTAGTCCACTTGCAAGGGCTGCACTAATAATGCAGAAGAAGATGCCCTTTAGGAGACACTTAGAATGTATGAAAAGGGACTCCTATTTTAATTGTGGTTTAATAGGCCATTGGATTTAAAATTGAACATATTATGTTGTCCATAAGTCCCATTCATGATGATACTATAGTAGATGCAGGAGGATCAACTGCAAGCGATGATGAGAGGGTTATGCTAACTGCCAATCGTACCCTTTTAAAATTTTGAACCCTTTGAATAGACTGGAATCAAAACCTGCCATATGTCTAAAAAACAGAACAGTGGTTGCAGAATATTCATTGAAATTACTTGCATTAAGGCATGAAGTAGAGCTCCAAGTGGTTATGGTGTACGACCATATCCAAGTACAGATGTAACCATAGTACGTTTATTGGAATTAATTAAGTTGTTAAGGTATGCATTTGTTGATGCACGTGAGATTGTGCTTTAACAGACTGAGTCATACATTGAAAATAAGACTATGATGAAACAATAGAGAAATAAAACTTTAAGCCTGGAGACTAGATTTGGCTTGCATTTGCAGCATTGAAGAAATTAACTTCTAGCTAGATGGCCTTTATTCTAACAGCTCAATCCACCAAAATGAAGCTATAGAAAGCATGTAAGAGGTAAAAGTATGTTGAATGTGTTGACAAACTAAAGTTATCTATCGTTGATGAACCTCTCCTGCACTGGCTCGACCAATAATCAGAAATACAACAAACTGACGAATTAGCGGTGATAAAAATCACTTTTTTATAACCATGTTGACCCAACAAGTGATTACGAAGATGTCGAAATACTTCTACGATTGTTCATGGTGAGTCAGAGGTGCATGCATCGATTGTGGAACAGTTCCACTATTCAAAAGATTAGGCACAGCATTGATGTCGACCTTCGAGTTGATATGGTTGGAACTGAACCAATCAGAAGATTGTATGGCGGCAGGATTTCAGTAGCTAACATGGCTGTAAGGTTCAAACTTAAGAAAGACTAGTGTGGACCTTACTTTCGAAGGGGAGAGGGTGAGGCTCTGTGCTGAAGAGGCTCAAAAACACTAATATTGAGTATGTACTTATACTTCTATAAAAGAAATCGTACCAACTCTTGTTTTGTTGCCTTACGTTCTATTACAGAATCTTTCTCTACAACCAGTTTACCAACCATTTACGACAGTTAATCCTACATTGCTGACTATATTTCTAAACTATCAGAGGCCAACTTCACACGGATTCTTATATCCTGTCTTTGCTAAAAGCATCAAAGCTGTGGTCAGTTTATTTATTCTGCTTCTTGAACCGATCTTCTGGTGAGTTACCTGAGCTATTCTCATATCATGGAAGATGATTTTTTTCAGTCGGATGACAACTAAAATGATTTTGTTTGGGTTTCCATCATGCTAGATATATTGCTGGACTAGCTTGGTATGAATGAAATAATGGTGATATAAGAAAATATTGTAGCTTTGAAACCATCCAAAACCATATCAGCCAAACCCGTGGAGTTCTGATTTTCTTCATTGATAGAAATAGATAAACTACCATCTTTCACAGTTATCACATCATCAGTTAGTGAGGCCATTACCCAGTCTGCAATAGGCATATTTGCTTCGATTAAAATCCACCATTGTAGGAAAGCAGAGGAATGCACCGTACACCATTAAAAATTATGCCATAGTATCACCACAGAAGGGGATGGTGTGACCCATCTTTGGAGGGAGCACGACATAATAGACACCAGGAATGTATTCCCAAGGCTAGTAAGATCAAGAAACAAGAAGAAAAACAATATTATTATTATTATTAGGCCAAAAAAGACTTGTCGACCAACTCAACAACTTCTATAGCTACTATTTCCAAAACTTTCAGTATTACTAACAGTGTGTCCTGCTTTCAACAGATGAAATTGTTGTAGATGTTGTGACACTGGAACTAATTCGGACTAGTTCAACAGAACAAACAGTTCCGAGACGAGCTAAAGAACCATTATATGGAATCTTAATGGAATAAGTGAAAACCATAACTGTCATAATTTTGAATTATATTCATATATGTTTGTGTATGTGTAGTGTGACTGTTAAAGTATCTGATACGATGTCTAAAATATATGTCTCCTGTTAAAAATTAAAACATAAATGTGTTTTATCAACATTTAAATGGGAGAGTAGAGCTAAAAGCTATATATATATAATGATAAAGGTGTGATGGTGGTATGAGGTTAAAAGGTATTGATGTGAGTGGATAAAAGAAAGTTAGTTAGAAAGTGTATATGCATACTGATAAATTCATAATGTACTTAAGTTAAAGTGTGTGTGTAACTTGCAAAGGATTTGAGCTATGAAGTGTATATACATATTGTAATAAATATCCAAAGGGTTCAATTTAAAATTTGTATACGTTACGAGGCTTCAATTTTAGAATTTGATATTGGAAGTAATTATGGAAACAGTAAATAAAATGCGAACATTCTGGTACTGCTCCTTCTTTTATTGTAAGAAAAATGATATTCAACACTGTGATTGTTTGTAATCCAGGAGCACAATCTCAATAAAAGTATAGACAGCCATACTATTCCCAGCAGTAATTTGGTGAATGCACATGTACTCCCAAGAGACTGAGGCAAAAAGAATTGATTGAAGCAAGATCTCATGTTTCAGTAGGAGCTGTATGGAAACTCTTAAGAAGATGAAATAGTGCTATTGATAATAGAAGAAGATGAAGTAGAAAGCCCAGACTTTACTAAAGTAATGTTAAGTAATTCAAAACATGATCTTTATGTGATACACGACAATCCATTAGAGATCTTTCCATTAACGTAACTGTAGGTACAGGTGTGAATGTTATTTCCATAAAAGTAAGATACAGGTTAGTATAAAGTACCCTCTGTGAGTGTGTAGCTGTAATTAAACAACATAGCTGAAATAGGCACCAGGTTTCAAACGATGTGGTGAGCAAAGCTGGAGGGGGGTGTTCTTTACAGGCGAATCCAAATTCAAATTATTGAGCAAAAATCAATGGCAGGTTCTTTGATGGCAAAGAGGAGAGCAATATATTGTTCAATGTACAACATATGCAGATATAAAACATATAAGGCTAATTTCTGCAAACGTTCAGGATAAGTGGTTTACTCAGGTTAAAACATATTATAGAATGTTATGCTTCTATCTTAAACTATACAAATCCAAAGTCATGCATACATCTTAAAATGCATAAGTGTAAAACTGTGCTTAGATTTTAAAAGTATACACGAATAAGAATTGGCTCGACTAAATGTATGTATATATATATATAAAAGCAATATATGCATATGTTTTCCTTTTCGTTGTATATATATATATATATATCAATTGCTTAAATGCCTGACGCTAATCATAACGAAAACCATATTATTTCAATTGAAATCAAATTAATTCCTTTCTACTAAATTTGTTTTTGTGATATTATGTATAGACATGAGACTGACTCTTCGATTATATATACATTTATCTGTTAAAGGGTTCATTTTCGTGTTATACGGATGTTTTTAATTTTTTTATAACTTCATGTTTGTTTCGGTTATTAATGTCCTGCCATCTACTGGGAAGTTCTGGGAAGGATTGTTTTTTGTGGTGGTAGAGATCTGGATTTTTTCCTGGGCTTTTTATTAGAAAAGCCAGTGTGTTATCCATTCGTTCATCATGACTTGCATCATCTAACTATATGAATACTTTCAAGAGATGTATGCAGGTTTTGCTAACTTTTGTGCTAAGTTGAATGGGTGTATTATAGGTTATGTGGATGGAGAATACTTTTTTATCCTTGATGTATGCAGGTTTTGCTAACTTCTGTGCTAAGTTGAATGGGTGTATTATAGGTTATGTGGATGGTAAAGATTCAGTTCAAACAACACTCTAAAACCTATACTTTTGACTGTTAAGTCTGTACACATATAAAAATGCACAAAAAACACGTATGTTAGATCTATAAGTAAAAGAAAAATCCGTTCAAAATTGTCCGTTTGTAATTATTCTTATTCTATTGGCAGCCTACAACAAAAATAACTTGATATATATCGCACCCAAACCTTTTGTAGAATATTAAATAAAGTACTGTTTCTTCTATATTTTACATAAGCTAAAAACATCATACTTTTAGTGTAATCGATATTATCATTACCCCTTGAAGTTAGCTTTTTGGTATTCCTTTAAAAAGCTTAAGTACAGGGTGAAAGAAGAATTACTAGCCAATAATAGATGAACATTAGATGACTGTAATATGTAGATACTCATGATTTGTACACTATACAATCGGTGTCTTTAGGGAGCCAATCACTATGTTATGGATGAAGTGAAGGAGTGGGGTTATGTCTTAGTCTGGGCATATATTTAACTATTGCTATGCACTATATATACATAATTGAATTACACAGAAAATACAAATTATCACTATATTCTCAAACTAATATCTATGATAATCTCCAGCTGCAACTTAATGTTTTACATCTCGAACTAATGCGATCAAATAGTCAATAGCTACAGTAAATAATCATGAACTGTATCAGCTAGCTACTAGCTATGTTTATTATCATTACATTATATAAAGTTAGCTACATATCAAGCAATCCTATGCCAATAGTTGAGCATAAAAATGACAGCAAATAAGATAAATAAAAAATTGGGAATTTAAAAACCTGCAAATAGGGATCGTAAAAAAAGGAAGGAAACAAGGCCGAAGATACTGTAGATATTAATGGTGTTAAAAAACACGTGGGTTCAAGAAGTCGTGATAGAAATGAATAAAAACCCTATAACCTGAGCGCTTTCAAAAGCTCTCGGCTTATGGGATACTGTAGACATTATTTACTCAAACTACAAATCCCTATTTCGACTCCACCAAATGTAAATCTAGGAAACACCATGGAGCCAAAATAGGGGTTTGTAGTTTGAGTAAATAATGACTACAGTATCTCCAGCCTTGTTGCTTTACTTTTTTTACGATTCCCACTTAGCAAGCACATTGAAAAATACTGTAATAAACCTATGTTTTGTAATCATCAGCGTGATATAAGAAAATCGCCACCAACTGCTATAGTGATTGGTAAATTTACTGCCTCGGAATAATAAAACGTGAAGAGTACAAGAAAAAAATAATGTAATAATTCCATTTTGGGCTGCTTTCGAAAACTTTTCTACCTTTGAGATGAAATTATGGTGATCATATCACCGTTGTCATGGCTAGTTGCTAAAAAAGATTACCTAAGTCTAGTTCTTAATAAGTTATCATGAACCACGATAGTGGTTCATAATAGGGATCGCAAGGAATCGTACAAAACCTTAACAGAACTTTCGGGCACAAAGCACCTCAAAAAGGAGGAACACATTCCAGCCAACCCTCTAAGCTACGTATCTTCGTGGCCAAACACTACAGAAAGGTAGAGCTTGTTTGGCAATAAAGTGTTTTTTTAGGTTAAAAGATCGATGCCTCTATCGGGGTAAATTTTTTAAAGTTCTAATTTGAATACCGGAAACCGTGGCACCCCTCTGTAGCCCACCTCATCCTCAAAATTCCGTCTCACCGACTCACAGACTGGACGTTAATTGATAGGCAATTCGAATAACGACAGTATTATCTTCTTATAATCTGTATAGTAATGTATGTTTCTAATAACTTAGTGAATGCCTTAGTTGCTTTTTCATACAAAATATTTGAGTTTTGTTCTTTCAAGACTAGCTCATTTCATATATACTCACCTGAAGAAATATTGTTCAAATACTTCCTTAGCTTGATAAAACTTATTTTTATCTAACCAAGCTGGCGGGAGAGATGAGGAGTTTTCATTATCTCCTTGCAGCTCAGCTCCGTGTCGTAGGTTCTCCAATCGCTTCATAGCTTCTGTTCTTGCTGAGGATCCCATGCCCACTCTACCGGGCGACTACAACTGTAAATTAATTAAACTTGCAAAGGATACATTCGAAAATTCCTACTTTTTGTGAATTCTAGGTAACGTAAGCAAGGCATTTTCTAATATGGTTGCTGTTAACTAAATAAATATATTTATAAAACTATTCCTATTGGTTATCATGAGAACAATATAAGAAAAAAATATCAAATTTTGTGCAAAACATGTTGGTGTAATTGTAATTTTGAAGAGAAACGTCCTTCTTCATGTAACTGCAGTTACAATAATATAATGTTTCACACAGTGAATTGATAGAACCTTAACATTTTAAGACTTGCAGTACAATATATATGTAGTTCAACAGGTAATCCAATAGAAACGTCCTTCTTCATGTAACTGCAGTTACAATAATATAATGTTTCACACAATGAATTGATAGAACCTTAACATTTTAAGACTTGCAGTACAATTTATGTAGTTCAACGGATAATCCAATTACACAACAAACATTCAATGTAATTTTGAATAGAAACGTCCTTCTTCATGTAACTGCAGTTACAATAATATAATGTTTCACACAATGAATTGATAGAACCTTAACATTTTAAGACTTGCAGTACAGTATATATGTAGTTCAACAGATAATCCAATTACACAAAGAACATTCAATGTAATTTTGAATAGAAACGTCCTTCTTCATGTAACTGCAGTTACAATAATATAATGTTTCACACAATGAATTGATAGAACCTTAACATTTCAAGACGTGCAATACAATATATGTAGTTCAACGGATAATCCAATTACACAACAAACATTCAATGGATGTTTTAAAAAAAACGATAGATTTCTTGTCTTTCGATATTTTCTTCCTTAGGACTTATCTTTTATAAAGGCAGGGCGTTAAGTAATAACTTACAAAAGACAAGTGAAAGGTCAGAACACTTACATCATGCCTTATAGATCATCCAACTGTGTTTGTTAAGTGAATCAAGAAATGAAGCTTGTCTGTTAAATATCTGTTTGCCAGAACAGGGAAATGAACCATGGAATCTAGATATTTTATTATTTTCTTTGGACATTTTTTTTGCCACATTAGCTGGTTAGAAAGACAAAATATTTTAAAAGGTGTTCTCCTCACGTTGATAAATATTTTTATGGAATATCAATACTCTTTATATACTCTAGCTACGACACTGTAGTAGTAATCACGCTACAGAGGGTTCAAAACGTTATGTTATATACTGTAGCTTTTAGTAGTAGCAGTTAGGTACGTTAGTTATTAGTTATCATGCTACAGGGGTTGAGTACGTTATATTATACATTTATAATCATGATATTTTAAAAATGTCGTGTTTCTAACATATTTGTAAAAGAATATTGTTTGTTTGAAGTTATGCACAAAGCTACACAATGGGCTATCTGTGCTCTGCCCACCACGGGTATCAAAACCCGGTTCCTAGCGTTGTAAGTCCGCAGATATACCGCTGTGCCACTGGGGGGCTATAAAAAGATAAGACACATCTATTTCTTACATTGTAACAACTTTTATATAACCACGTGTTTGCGAAGTCAGTATCTTTAGCCATAACATAATACAATTTTGTTTTTAACGAAAATATTTACGATCAACCTAATGAATTAGGAACCTTAACCGAACCAGTTTAGACTAATTTGTTTCCGAAATATTTTGAGAAACAGTATTTCTGATAATAACCGTCGAAATTGAAATTACTTTGTGACAATGGATTGTTTGTTTGTTTGTTTTGGAATTTCGCGCACGAGGGCTATCTGCGCTAGCTGTCCCTAATTTAGCAGTGTAAGACTAGAGGGAAGGCAGCTAGTCATCACCACCCACCGCCAACTCTTGGACTACTCTTTTACCAACGAATAGTGGGATTGACCGTCACATTATAACGCCCCCACGGCTGAAAGGACGAGCATGTTTGTTGGGATGCGGATTCGAACCCGCGACCCTCAGATTGTGAGTCGAGTGCCCTATCCACCTGACCATGCCGGGCACGTAACAATGGAACAAAAAATTAAACGTGAACGTCACTTATCAGAGCAACTACATTATCTATCTATTTGTATGTATATATATAATTAGTTTTGTTGCTAAGCGCAAATCTACACAACGGGGTATCTGTGCTCTGCCCACTGCAGGTATCGACATAAGATTTTTAGCGTTAGAGGCCCTCAGACGTATCGCTAAGCCATCCGAGTCGTACATATATATATATGCGTCACCTTGTAAGAAATAAGGATATATAGTGCACATATAGTGTTGTTTATCAGTAAGAAATAGCTGTATTTGTTTCTTGTTATATCTTCGTCCAGAATAACTGGAAAAGATACAACTCTCCAAAACTGGTCTAACTCAGTTACAAGGGGTTAATTCAAGTATTAAATGCATTCTCATCACCTAAGATATGGCTCTACGAAGTTCATTATACCATAACATTAACTGTTTGTTGGTTGCGCTAAACCTGAGCCCCACTAGGCTGACCTCTAAAACCTTAATTAAAACGTTCTTTAATTTCACAAGAGACTACCAGGTTAACTGGGATAGAACCATTGAGGTCTTAATTAAAACGTTCTTTAAAGTCGTCAGAATCTATGAACACACCTAAATCACAACAGCAAAATATTAGTTAAAACGCTATCTAGAGCAGTCATGTGATGTACATGATCTACTTACATCGTATAAAGACAGATCTGGTTTTTATAGTCCATTTTAATTTTATCATGAAATGCTTAAAAGGCTAGTAAACTCGAGAGATGAAAACAAACTGTTTGTATCAAGCTATAAGCCCGGGATGGCCAGGTGGTTAGGGCGCTCGACTCGCAATCTGCGGGTAACGGGTTCGAATCCCCGTTACACCAAACATGCTCGCCCTTTCAGCCTTGAGGGCGTTATTATGTGACGGTCAATCCCGCTATTCGTTGGTAAAAGAGTAGCCCAAGAGTTGGCGGTGGGTGGTGATGACTAGCTGCCTTCTCTCTAGTCTTACACTGCTAAATTAGGGACGGCTTGCGCAGATAGCCCGCGTGTAGCTTTGCGCGAAATTCAAAACAAACAAACAATCAAGCTATTAACAGGTATAAACGTATATGCTTAACAAGCTGGACATCCTAAAACACCAAAGTCAAAGACATGGTAATGCAATGTATAGTTAGAAACAGTAAATCACGCCAACTGTGGCACAAAGTAGTAGAAGTGTTCGCTTCAGGCAGGCGCCATCTTATAGAAGAATCTAATCTTTGTTGTACCCAGTGTTTGGCCACGAAGGTACGTAGTTTAGAGGGTTGGCTGGAATGTGTTCCTCTTGCACAAAGTAGTAGAAGTGTTCGCTTCAGGCAGGCGCCATCTTATAGAAGAATCTAATTTTTGTTGTACCCCTCCTCGGTCATCTCTAGCGACAGAACTCGCAAAAATCACGGTGGAAACGGCTTCATTGAGTTGAGGAACTTGATCTTATATTGCGTAACATGTACTGCCACTACAGTGTGTTGTGTGGAATTTTGATTGGGAGTATCCGTCATATCATGGAAACTAGTGCGAATTCGGCGACGCTGTTAGACAATTCGGATTCCATATACCGCAAGGAATTCAAACCTCTAATAAGAATCTTAGAAAGGATTTGTTTGTTTTTGAATTTCGCGCAAAGTTACACGAGGGCTATCTGCGCTAGCCGTCCCTAATTTAGCAGTGT
>NW_013670554.1:19031-26024 GCF_000517525.1 Limulus polyphemus | reverse complement strand
TTCATTTTCGTGTTATATGTTATTCTCTGTTAAAGGGTTCATTTTCGTGTTATACGTTATTCTCTGTTAAAGAGTTCATTTTCGTGTTATACGTTATTCTCTGTTAAAGGGTTCATTTTCGTGTTATATGTTATTCTCAGTTAAAGAGTTCATTTTCGTATTATACGTTATTCTCTGTTAAAAGGCTCATTTTCGTGTTATATGTTATTCTATGTTAAAGAGTTCATTTTCGTGTTATACGTTATTCTCTGTTAAAAGGCTCATTTTCGTGTTATATGTTATTCTCTGTTAAAGAGTTCATTTTCGTGTTATGTGTTATTCTATGTTAAAAGGCTCATTTTCGTGTTATATGTTATTTTCTGTTCAAGAGTTCATTTTCGTGTTATATGTTATTCTATGTTAAAGGGTTCGTTTTCATGTTATATGTTATTCTCTGTTAAAGAGTTAATTTTCTTGTTATATGTTATTCTCTGTTAAAAGGAAGTTTTTCTATATTATAAGTATCTATTCTGTATATTTTGTTTATGTATTTATTATAAAGTTCTTATCTCTGTCTATTGTACTTATCTTTACATTTTAATTACATATTAACCACTATTACTATGTACTCTTGTGTGAGTGTCATGACATTTGATGTTGTCCAGGTATGAGGTTATGATTTCAGTGAGTCAGTTTAGATCACAATTTAAATTTTGATTTCGTATTTAATCTAATATTAAGAATGGTTGAGACAGCCTAAGGTATAAAGGTAAAAATTATGATGTTAAATAATCCTCTAATATAAATGCATTGTTATTAACATAATTTATTAAATAATCCTCTAATATAAATGCATTGTTATTAACACAATTTATTAAATAATCCTCTAATATAAGTGCATTGTTATTAACACAATTTATTAAATAATCCTCTAATATGAATGCATTGTTATTAACACAATTTATTAAATAATCCTCTAATATAAATGCATTGTTATTAACACAATTTATTAAAATTTTAGTACAGTCTTCTGTACTTACTTAGTTATACGTTATAAGCAGATATGATTTGTCCAATCTTGAATTCTGCTAATCTTACCCGTAGGGTATGCCATACACGTTTATAGGCTTAATCCAAACTTGTCTAATTCTCAAACCTGGCCTACTTCCTCAATAATTCGTTGAGATGGTCTCAGCGATTACATGCAAATTGCATTAGCCTGATGATAGGG
This sequence comes from Limulus polyphemus, assembly GCF_000517525.1. Lineage (NCBI taxonomy): Eukaryota > Metazoa > Arthropoda > Merostomata > Xiphosura > Limulidae > Limulus > Limulus polyphemus. The sequence continues at coordinate 24,814 of NW_013670554.1, read as the reverse complement.
ATAATGTGGCATTACGGGACGTTTTAATAAACTTAGAATTAAAGTACTGTTATACAGAAAGCTAGTTTTTACACAAAAGTTGTCTAATTTTTGTTATATTCACCTTGGTCAATTTGGTAGGTTTTGTGTGAAGTTGTTTGTTTGGTTGGTTTGTTTTTTGAATTTCGTGCAAAGCTACACGAGGGCTATCTGCACTAGCCGTCCTTAATTTAGTAGTGTAAGACTAGAGGGAAGGTCATCACCACCCACCGCCAACTCTTGGGCTACTCTTTTATCAATGAATAGTGGGATTGACCCTACGGCTGAAAGGGCGAGCATGTTTGGTGGGATGGGGATTCGAACCCGCGACCCTCAGATTGCGAGTCGAGCCCCCTATCCACCTGGCAGTGCGGGGCCCCGTGTGAAGTTGTACCACCCACTAGCTATAGAATATGGCCTAATGTGGAGAGAAGTCTATCTTCGTTACTATTGTAGGAATTTTTCTGTGACGTTAGTTAAGCATGCAGGGTTTTAAATATAATTAGCTCGACTAAGAAAACTATAAAAAGTTGAATAAAGAAGAACAAACACAAACTCAGCCCTTTAATTCATCCTTGGACTAAATTATGATAAACACATATTCTCTTTCCTGGCTGGCTATTCTGTGGTAACTACCAAATACTGAAGAAGTGGAATCAAGAACTTAACGAACTTGTACATCTAGTATTGGATAAGAAGTCCTTATACACTGAAAGTTTGACGAAAGGGCTGTAACCCCAGACTTTGTCCAATGATAGAAAAGGAAAACTTTATCTGCAACAATCCTATCGTGCCACATCGTGGCCAAATCAGCAATTCCACCCCAAGACAAACTTAACAACCATGTGTGCCCTTTCTTGGAAACATATCATGATGTGATTAGCCCTAGGGTCACGCTTAATGTAATTTAAAATTGGATTCAATTACAACCGTGAGATTAAATACAGCCATCTGTACAAAGGTAAGAAAATAAAAGTGAGGATAAACATGTATTTCATTTTACACTATGCAGTTAACTTTAATTCTGATTCAATAATGTAATTTAAAATTGGATTCAATTACAACCGTGAGATTAAATACAGCCATCTGTACAAAGGTAAGAAAATAAAAGTGAGGATAAACATGTATTTCATTTTACACTATGCAGTTAACTTTAATTCTGATTCAATATCAAAATGTAGTGTATCTCGGAATGACATTGCAGAACCATGATCCCAAATCCTGACATCATCAAATGAAGTTACATAGAACTACACTTAATACAAATAAAATCCCTAAAGCCTCCTAAAATAGTGTCAAATGCAATTAAATACATAAAACAAAATCATTTATAAACTCTACACTAAGTACAAAGAGTCAGTGTCAGTGTCAGAGCCATTTCGTACTGTAAAAGGGCCGAGGTGTTTGTCTACTTAACACCCTAAGCCTGATAATGACATTGCCATGACCTAGAACATTAGAGGTTCAAGTACTAATATTGCTGGGTTTGGCTCTCTTAGTTTTTGGATAGGCTAAGTGTTTATACACTGTATAGGATTGCTTTACAGTGACCATTGTGAATTTTCTTTAGTGATGTCATTGTGGCCATAAAGTTTCGTAAGATATTTTATGTGTGGAAATTTAACAATCTAACTGAATGTGGTGATACATATCATTCTTGGGACATTATTGTTCTTCGTATTTTTTATGGTCCAGTTTATTTAAATGTTCTCCTTCTCTTTAACCCCCCCCCCCCAGTACAGCGGTATATCTGCGGACTTACAACGATAGGATTTCGATACCTATGGTAGGCAGAGCACAGATAGCAGATTGTGTTGTTTTGTGCTGAACTTCAAACAAACAATCCTTCTCTTTCCCAGCTAGTGGAGTTGGTGAAGTGTATGGAAGCACCTCTTCCAGGGTCTAGAGACCATCACTGCTGGCTAAGTCCATTAACGAAGGCTCCTCTGTGATGAGAAGTTTTAGGAATCGATCACAGTTTACACCAATGCACAATCCGAAGTGGCCTTCCATATTTTCATACATTCAGTGATTAAGCAGTTTAACATCATAAACATCGTATGGAGTTTTTCAGTAAGAAAGAGAATGGTTAAATAATGGTCATTTAACCTGCAGTATGCAAGATGTCGAATTAGCAGCTAAGAGTTGAATTTACAACATCACATGTTACAAACAAGCTAGTCTTGGAAAAGTTCATGAATGGGAAAGTGGTGGTAACCTAATAAAATGGAAAAGCGTGACCGCACCTTCAAGTGCTGGTAAACATACTTGGAAAGCAATAAAAGGATATAGTTCTTGTCTGTGAATCAAACTGTACAGATGAGACTGACTAATGGCAAATACATTTACATGGTTGACCCTTACCATGACCTGCCAAATCCCAGAAGTGAGCTTACTTTACATTTCACGTTTATATGAGATCCACGAGTTGGTTGCCATAGCACAGCATCAGTACCACAATGATCCACGAGTTGGTGGCCATAGCACAGCATCAGTACTACAAGGATTTAAGTAAAACTGTTCCTTTGCTGGATCATGGAAGAAAGAGCTGGTGGCTTCACAAACAATACACCACACTACCCCTGATGACTTCACAAACAACACACCACACTACCTCCTGATGACTTCACAAACAACACATACACTACTCCCTGATGACTTCACAAACAACACACCACACCACCCCCTGATTCTGTAAAAAAGAGTAGGGTCCAGAACTAACTTCTAATACACCTGCAAACTTACATGTTCCAAGTAAATTATAACTTGAAAGAAAACAAAGAACCACCTTGCACAGTTCACTTATACACCTCAAATTACACTAACTGGTGTGTACACGGTGAGTTAAACATGAATATTGTTGTAAAATATCCATAAAAACCTGAAAATCTAACATATTCCAATAATCACCAAAGAAATTATTGGGTATACCACATCTCCCTTTACTGTGATGTAAGCTATAAACAATAGTTTTTTCTTTTCGTGAAAACTTCCAAGCCTATGTCCACTTTTTAACCAACTAAACATACTTCTCGCGTAAATCATCGCGTAAACTAGGCCCTCCCTAGGTGTGATATAAACTAACAACAATTTCAACTAACACATCTCCTTACTGTCTATAGTCATGCCCTCCATTATTGAATTACCGTATATACAATGTGGAAAACCCATCTCTTACAAAATCATGAGAAAATTATCACAGATAAAACACCCAATGAAAATGTAAAATTTCCACTACAACTTTGCACAGCTTAGATCATATCATATGCTGTATGCTACAGTATATAGAAATAATATACAGTCTAACGGGTGACAAGAACAGTAAGAAATAGCAAAGTACATTTAATGTGATAACTGACTACCAACATATGTACATTCTTGACCAAAACGTTTGCATATTTTGTAATAAAGAAAATCATTATTATTAAGATGGAATACAAATACACTTAGCGCTGTCAAACTGAGAAATGCATGTTATATTAAACATCTACATATGTAATTTGTATAATGAGACAGGTTCTATGGACATCATGAACGATTTATTAGAACAGCAAACAATTTTATCAGACACCTGCAGAAAGATGTATAATTCAGCATTTCACCAAAACCTTGCCAAAGCATATATATAATGATAAAATATAACATCAATTATTATAAAGAGCGTCTGTAACCTTATATCAGTTCGTATTAAACATTCAGTAGTTTGTTGGTCCTCCTGGTACTCTAATAACCTCCGCAAGGTGACGTGACATGCTGTCAATGAGGTTATTGATGTAACTTTAGTGCCATGGTTAGAAATTTTCCGGCTTAGTTCTGCCCAACAGTTCTCAATGGCATTACAATCTGGAAACTTTGTTGGCCATGGCATACTTGTATCATCCTCTTAGTCAAGATAACCTTGTACAATATGCGCTCGGTGGGCAGTGGCATTGTCATCCTGGGACACAAAGTTATTGCCAAACCTTTGCAGAAATATCGTCTCCATGTGATGCCTGTAGGAGGCGCCATTGACGTTTCCCTGGAGGATATGAAGAGCAGTTTTTAAGCCATGATGAATAGCTGCCCAAACATCAACTTTAAGAAGCTGGAAACAGGATTCATCTGAAAAGATGACATGTCGCCAGTATCATAACTGTAAGTTGACATGCTGTCTTGCCCAAGTAAATTCTGGTAAAAATCGGTTTGCAAAATAACCTTATTTGATCAATCTCCTATTCATTGTTTTCTGGATACCCCAGAATGAATGTGTTCATGTCATTCCTGTCGTAAGGTGTTGCAAGACTTCTTTCGACCTTGACGCGTTAAGCTGGTCAAAAAACAGTAGTTTTTCTGCGTCTACCAGTAGACTTTCCTGGAAAAAGACGTTTCCTGTAGTCCGATGACGTTTCAGGATTCTGGTTACAGTAAATTTGGGGCACTCTACTGTTCTGGCAATGTCCGTTTTCTTCATACTATTTTTGGACATTCGAACAATTTGACGACCTACAACTTCTGGCACGTAACGAAGCATGACTCAACACTAAATACAGAAAAATTGTCTGAACAAAGCGTTGATCTGTTTCTAAAAAGATTATATCAAAAGCACACCCTTTTATACAAAATATGTGTGTATGTGTGTTTTGACGAATAAATGCTCAGAACAACTTATACAGACCAGAATAACAACTCGTAAATGTTTGTCCGATCATACTCTACCTTCTCTGTTATTACTCAGGAATTTATTCAGTAACTACTCCATGCATGTAGACAACAACATCAATATAGAACAGGATGCAAACATTTTGGCCAAGACTGAAGTTATTCTATTTAACACCCTCATACGTCATAGATGTTATGGTTATCTTTCGTGTGATATCCTTTAAATAGCCACTAAAGAATCTCACACAAAAGCTCATAAATTCCTTTTGGTTTTCAAACCTCACAACCATCTACTGTTAGACTCTTACTACCATCAGCACAAGTTCATTAAATCTCAGTTATATGTATTGATATTTTTGAAATTGGTCAATCTCTCAAGCAGATAAACTGGTACACTATCGGTTCTATTTCCATTGTCTTATCATGGATGGATAAGTATTAACAGCATTTTTCTTATCAAGATTCAGGCACTTAGAAACAATGCTCTCACTATTGTCTCATTCATCAGCCTGGTCCACATATGAATCCTGGTCCAGCTAGTTCATCAGTAACAACGTTGTTCGAGACACTTTCATAAGATACATTACTGTAGTGTGATGGTTCCTGATCAATTTGCACGTTAGTATGTCATGCGGCCAAAACATGCTAGAGGACACACTGTGTGTGTGTTATTAACAGGAGTGGTAGTTTAGCCATTTTCTACATTCCGTAGCTCAGACTGTGGTAATCCAAACTATCATATATTTTCAGTGGATGAACTCTACTGGACTCTTACTCCACATACCAAATTTCAAGGCAACCCATTAAGAAATACACGAGATATAAAATCTAAAATTTTGATTGAATTTCTTCCTTCACACCGAAAGTACGGAAACTTTATTTGATAGAAAAACATATTTCACTTTAATGGATTTTTTTTTCCAAATTTGGTACACTGATAGATCTTTACAACCTACAATTAGATGTCAAATTTGGGCTAAATATAACCACATGTGCAAAGGTATTCAACACTAATCGCTCAATTTTGACCAAAATATTTGCCCACACCTAAGCAAAACTATGGGGTAAAATCACTTGCAGATACATAAGTATTGAATTATAGTATTTTGGCACTTGTGTATAAAGAT
>NW_013670554.1:9808-18057 GCF_000517525.1 Limulus polyphemus | reverse complement strand
GTTTAACGTTGAATATTATTTATGATTTTAACATAAGTTTGTTTGTTTGTTTTGAATTTCGCGCAAAGCTACACGAGGGCTATCTGCACTAGCCGTCTCTAATTTAGCAGTGTAAGACTAGAGGGACGGCAGCTAGTCATCACCACCCACCGCCAACTCTTGGGCTACTCTTTTACCAAGAATAGTAGGATTGACCGTGACATTATAACGCCCCCAAGGCTGAAAGGTCGAGCATGTTTGGCGTGACGTGGATTCGAACCCGCGACCCTCAGATTGCGAGTCGAGCGCCTTAACCACCTGGCCATGCCGGGTAGTTTGTTTGACCTAACCAATACTTATGTTAAAGGGATTAACAGTTTCCCTTTAACATAAGTATTGGTTAGGTCAAACAAACTAGATTAGCAGTTTCCCTTTAACATAAGTATTGGTTAGGTCAAACAAACTAGATTAGCAGTTTCCCTTTAACATAAGTATTGGTTAGGTCAAACAAACTAGAATAGCAGTTTCTAGCTCAAACTTTCAAAAGAATCATCTGAGTATACGATTATTATTGATTATTCATTGCCAACTTTTCAGCCCAAATTTGCTAAATTTTATTAAATTCTTCTAATTAAAGAGAGTTTAGCGTCACGTGATATTAGCTTAAGCAATTAGCGTAAATAATGATACTGGATACGGCTGTACGAGTGCATGGGGGTGAGTGGGTGATGCCAAGAAACTTAATCTAGTTTCCATGTCGTTACTATAAAGGAGATTATTAACACTGTTTTAGAAAGGAAAAACTGCCACCAGATATTTTAAATAATCTGGTTGGTTCTGTAAAGTATAAGTCTGCTCCGAATAATAAAGCTAATGTTGGTTACTATCGAGCGTCACTTTCTTACTTGCTATGGTTTCTTGGTGTGTATTGACAAAAAATCATGATATCTAATAAAAAACACCTCAGGGGTAAAAAAAAAAAAAAGGTGTGGCCAAAAAAGGATTGAGTGTGCGACTTAAAGGAATGAAACCAAAATTGGTGGCCAAACTGCTAGTTAGACTTATAGCATTGATAAGATTTTTTCAACAAATATTCATTGATTAGTTAGCTAGGCCGAGTTCTATGTTTACCCACCATCGTGTCCCAAATTGAAAACAGACAACGAAAAAACCATAGCCTAGCTAACTAATGAATGACTGTCAAATTCTTATTAATGCTATAAGTGTAGCTACCAGTTTGGCTGCCAATTTTGATTTCATTCCTGGGGTGTTTTTTGATCTGATGTTTAATAACAAGAAATGATCTTTCACGTTCACCTCCTTCACCAATAACCACAATTAACACAAGTTTTCCATCTACATTGCTAAGAGTACAATCTGAATGGACAGCGCAGTCATAATGACAATCTCTGGGTTCTTCTGTCCACCAGACTGTATCTTTATACTTGGTAGTGCTTATGGAGAACATTTGACAAGCGCTGCCACTACCGCAGGCCAATTCCTTTCAGCCTTTAACTTGTTCAAAAATTAAATTCACTTCGAACCTTATTGCTCCTGGAACTGCTTCATTCAGGGGTCAAAATACCCCTGATACCCGCATGATGCCTCACAGGTTGGCTTGAAATTGGCCTGGTTGATGATCCTGTTGTCTAATGAGCCAAACTGACAGGGAAATTCTACTACAACCATGTCCTGGATACAGAGTTGGTCATCTTTATCTAAGTGAATCACCCAAGCTCGGTATCAAACATAGATTCGTATGCTCCCAAGTCCAAATGTTACAAGCCACAAATTATCATTACCTTGACTTCATTCTGGTAGCTATTTTCTCCTCTCAACCATAAGTCCTTTATCTTTGGAAATGACTTATAAATTCTAACAAAATTCAAAATCTAAAGTTTATAAGAATACAAAGACAGAAAAGAATATTTCTTGTAAACTCTGTAATAACAAATACTGGTTACATCAACAAGTGATTTCCTCAATAAAGGGCCCGGCATGGCCAGGTGGTTAGGGCACTCGACTTGCAGTCTCCCCATACTTGACCCTCAGGTTAGGGCAACTTAGAGCATTACCAATCCAGAAAACCATGTATGAAGACAGAGATTAATTTTGTTAGAATCCTAATACGGACGGTTATCTAGAGGTTACAACTACGACCTTGACGCTAATTACAGCTAATTGTACCGAAATTTCAATAAAAAATAAAATTAAGCGAATATAAAAATGTTAAGTCTCTATTAGAAACCTACCAAGATTGTATAGTTGATTTTGGGTGACACTTTTCTTCATGTCCCCAGTGGCACAGCAGTATGTCTGCGGACTTACAACGCTAGAATCCGGGTTTCGATACCCGTGGTGGGCAGAGCACAGGTAGCCCATAGTGTAGCTTTGTGCTTATTTATAAACAAACAAACAAACTGTTCTTCATATTGGCAGCTCAGATTTATCCGGCTCTTCAACGTTTTTAGGTTTTTACTTTAAATATGTCAGAGCATTTATGTTCTCACATTTGAACAAGATTAACTTCCTTAAAAGTAGTTGCAATGTATTTTCCTATCATAAATCCAATTTACTACCTCTCGATCATCATAAACGTCTGAAGTAAAGCGTCAAATGAGATTGTCTTTTAGCAAATAAGACTACAATGTGCTAAAAGTTAACGTTTCCAGTTTTGAAATATCGCTCACAAAGATGCGATAAATTCTGCAAAAAATATAGCACAAACAGAGAACTCGCCATCAATTCTGCCTGTACGATTTAATCTGTTAAAGACAATAATACTGGACAATATTTTGCTTATTCATATTTTCCCTGATCTATTACAACATTTAAAAACGATTTTTCTCTTACTATGTCTTCCTACACCTGCATTAAAGATGCTATTAGAGTCATTGACACAGATACCAGCGCTTTGTGTCTTTCGAACCAAGTCTTACTATGGAAGTGGAAACGGTGTCAGAAGTTGTGAGTTAAAACAAAATGGTGAGCTCTATGAGTTACCGTTTTTGTTCTGCTGTAATAATACACCTTACATAAAAAGGAAGCTTTTAGTTATCTTGTAGAGCAGCAAAGAGCAGATTTATTATTAAATTGACGTGGAAGTTTAAGATATGAGACCGAAATGTGTGACGTGTCAACATCCTTGTCGATAGATGTCACTAAACTTTCCACATTAGAAGGTTCACAATTTTGTTTATATTTAAAAACCTGTTCATTACAGCACAGCATTTGTACGTTCTTCTTCAGAACTAGTGGGGCAGAATTTAGGACACGTGTGTTTATTCTGTTACGTACCATATTGTCCAAGACAATTCTAGTAAGGCCAGTTTTCTTGCAGCTTTTTTAAGTGTTCATGTACGGTTATTAATGTAACAGAAGTTTCGACCAACATGCGTTGTAAAACGGGCATTTTATGACACTTTTTAATTAGCTCAAACATCAATCGGTTCTCGAGAAATAATTTCAATTCCATAAATTATCAAATTGCGTGACCTTATTGACATATCAGTGAGGGAATAGCCCAGAAAGGTATGCCAAAGTACTTATCCGATTATAATATCGAAGAATGACTCCGAATAAAGTCTTGATCTATGATTTTGATGAGAAATATTATAATTATTGTATTTTCCTTTTGTATTTCAAAACTATAAATTTCGTTATAGCAGTTGTGGAGGTGCAATGTTCGAAGCATTTCTAATGGTGGATATTGTTGTTATTTTTCAATGATAAATAGTTTGTTTTGAATTTAGAGGGCTATCTGCGCTAGTCGTGCCTAATTTAGCAGTGTAAGACTAGAGGGAAGGCAGCTAGTCATCACCACCCACCGTCACCTCTTGGGCTACTCTTTTACCAACGAATAGTGGGATTGACCGCACATTATAACGTCCCCACGGCTGAAAGAGCGAGCATGTTTGGTGAGACGGGGATTCGTACCCGCGACCCTCAGATTGCGAGTCGAGCACCCTAACCACCTGACCATGCCAGGCCTCCAATAATAAAAATAATCATTAAACGAGAGATATATACGTCATTATTTATTTTTAAGTTCACTAAATGTGTTTATATTGAGCATTATTTAGCTTTTATTATTTAGCTATATAATCCGCCAGACTTACCGCTGGCCACTAAAGGAAGGGGATAAATACGTAAATAAATAAATGATCAAACATAAATAAAATTATTTAGCTTTTATTATTTAGCTATATAATCCGCCAGACTTACCGCTGGCCACTAAAGGAAGGGGATAAATACGTAAATAAATAAATGATCAAACATAAATAAAATTCTTTTTATGTTTGATCATTTATTTATTTACGTATTTTCCCCCTTCTTTTAGTGGCCAGCGGTAAGTCTGGCGGATTATATAGCTAAATAATTTTATTTATGTTTGATCATTTATTTATTTACGTATTTTTTCCCTTCCTTTAGGGGCCAGCGGTAAGTGGCGGATTATATAGCTAAATAATTTTATTTATGTTTGATCATTTATTTATTTACGTATTTATCCCTCTCCTTTAGGGGCCAGCGGTAAGTCTGGCGGATTATATAGCTAAATAATAGGTTTTCGATACTCGCGGTAGGTAAAGCACAGATAGCTCATTATGTAGCCTTGTGCTTAATAGCAAACCAACAAACTAAATTAAGCCCAATAATTAATATCCACTGTTATTTATTCTCAGTATTAATTGTCTTAATAATTTGATAAAATATATTTTATTTAGCGCATGCTATTTCAATATTAGGGTGCGCTGGGAAAATACATGACGTCACGATGACATTCTTTAGTTTGGTTTATTAGCACTAAAATGCAGGTTTCCTAATGGTTGAACTACTTCGGGGTTTTCACAACTAGAGAACCTCAAAGCGAAAAATTCATGGCTGTTAAGCCTGATTAACTTCTGTGCGTTGAACAGATAAAAACAAACATCTTGCAATACTGAACTACTATTTGAACCAAAAAATAACACAACAGGGACGTTAATAATCACAGGACGATCTCAATTTATTCGCAATAATCAAATAACAATAAATTTGTTGCTAATAATACTTAAAATAAAACTTCGGAAAGCAACTTTACGTTTTACAAATTTATAAGATTTACAGATACGAGCGACACATTAAGATTCACACCAACATACACTTTAAGAAATATTATAGAAGCACCTTCGTGAAGAGACACATTAAGATTTACACCAACATACATTTTATAGCACTAAGAAACACCTTCTGGAATTTCTTTTTAGGCTTAATTAAATAATACTCTAAAATACATAAAAAGGCATTTTCGTTATTCAGTGAAAAAATTTAATATAAAAAACTACTAATAATGTCAACAAAAGTTATACAGTTTTAGTTAAAACATATTATCTTTAATATTTAAATAGTGTACTAAAAGCCAGAAAAAGTGCATTTGAAGCTGGAGAATTATAAAACAAACAGCTCAAAGCGAGCTTTTTAAATTATAACTTCATTTATCTATTTATCACCGAGCTTCTAAAAAAACATATACCAGTCTTAATGCTTATCCCTTCCTCAACCCAATACACGCACGATAAAACTGTATCGTGGCACAATCTTGATTTTCTAGGAGCAACAAAATTTAGTTACACGTAACTTTTAATTTTCTGTTATGTCAAGAACATATAAGTTGAACTTGGAAAGATATTCAAAGCCAAATTGATTTTATTTCTCAGAGTAAAACTTTACCTTTCAATGTATGTCGCCCTGTTTCCTTCACTATCTGGTTGAATATAATACGTGGTATATGCTGTTGGAAAAGAAAACAATATTTTTTTAAAAAACAAAACCACAGCTAAAACATAATAAACAAACGATCAGAAGTCTGTAACCATCTGCCATTTTGAATTATCACGTCTCTTGTAAAGCGTATCTTACGAGAAAACTTTCAATAAAACACCACTTTGTGCATTGTATAAAAGTAAACTAAACATATTTATCAAATTTAACGTTTATTTTAAAACTTATTTTTATAATATATAATTTTGCTAAGTTTAAATTGTTGTTATTTTTATTTCTAGCTACCCAGTAACACATACAGTAATACTACGAAGGATTAATCGCATTTCGTTTGAGCGATTTGTGTATGTTAATAAAGTAATGTGTTGCTGCAGATACAAGCCGCGGTGCCACGGGCGACATGTTTAGCACTAATACATTTGGTTTGCGGGGAATTTTCAAACACTTGAAGCACACTGCTGCCATGGGTAGACGTGTGGTTTGAGTGAAATATAAAACATTTCTGAAGAGAAGTATTCATGCAGAGAGATTGCAGAACTAAATGACATCACATACAGAAGGAAGGGTGCCTTCATCATTTTCCAAGAAAGCACAAAAAACTGAGTGTGTAAGACACTAACGAGCACCCCATAACCCAATTCAGAAGGACGCCCTCATCCGCAAAGTGAAGGCTATGATTACAAAAGAAATTCATTCAACCCCCCCCCCCCTGATGAGTAAGCTGTGTACATCCTGGTACCGTTAACAAAAGAATAAACATGGAGTTGAAGTTGAAAAAGGTTCACAAAGCAAAATCCTCAGCTCTAAATCATCGATGTTGTTATGTGAAACATGGATGGACTAGGAGGAATAACGTATCTGCCATCCCCCTGATACAACTCAAATAGTCTCTAGTGCCCCCTGGTCTACTTAAATACAGTTTTGGAAGCAATCGTCCATGTATTTTATAAGATCTGTGGATGACATGTTAAAATGTGCGATTTAATACTGGCCTCACCATTGTTCGCAACATCTTTCAATAATAGTGTAAAATGTGCGATTTAATACTGGCCTCACCATTGTTCGCAACATCTTTCAATAATAGTGTAAAATGTGTGATTTAATACTGGCCTCACCATTGTTCGCAACATCTTTCAATAATAGTGTAACATGTGCGATTTAATATCCTCTATTAAAAAAGCAAATAACCTTTAAATACTTACCAGTGATAGGTCTATTATGATTGTAATTTTTTAATGAAAACTCACTATTAGTTTTCTATCCGTCTTTTTTCTTCATCTTTAAATCTGCTTAAATATTGAACTTCCACCTCGCTACGACCTCCTTTATCATATTGTCTGGAGAAAGCCATGAAATTTATATATCTAAAACACGTTTTCTTCACTAAGCCTAACAGCATTTTTCTAATTTACCATATCGTTTTCAGAAAATGAGACGTCATCCCGAGCTCTACTGTAGTATGTATTTCTTATCAGATAAAACCTAACCTATAGAATTTATTTTATATATTGTTTCTTTCACAGAGAAGAAAAAGTCTAACATTCAATTTTAAAATGTCATCATCTTAACACTAATCTAATAGTTTACCTCACATTATCCCCACTTAGACAAACATCAACCATGAACTTTTATCTCGAACACTATATATTCAACATTATGAATAACAACAACCTACTTGTGCACCATTTGTGTTAACTAAGTGTAACATCAAATATAAAAGGCACTAATGTGTATTATGTTATTCTTGTTAAGCGTAGCGTGGTGGTTAGGGCGTTTGACTCGCAACCTGCGAGGTCGCGGATTCGAATCCCGTCACCAAACATGCTCGCCCTTTCAACCGTGGAGGCGTTATAATGTGACGGTCAATCTCACGGTTTTGACGAGTAGCCTTCCCTCTAGTCTACTACTTCTAAATTAGAGACGGCCATCGGGATAGCCTTCGAGTAACTTGCGTGAAATTCAACAAACAAACCTGTTAAGTGTTCACTAAATCCACTCTGAACTCACTCTTCTGCCCCCAGTGGATCAGCGATAAATCTTCAGGCTTACAACACTAAAAAGCGGGTTTTGATATCTGTGGTGGGCAGAGTGCAGATAGCCAATTCATTTGCAGAATATAATGTTAAGTGTAAAGCATATCTTTTCGACAGCAACATGTCTCCTTGATTATGTCTGATATCGGCTTTAATTTTATATATAGATAACACGATATGTCTATTATTTTCGTAAAATAATCCTCAAACGTATCGTTAACTTTGGGTGCAAAGAACTTTTTCGAGGAATCCCTTCATATCGAACCTTCAAGCCAAAGTTTGATGTATTTTTTTCTGTCTCACAATTGGCTACACAATTGACTATATGCGTTGTGCTTACCACTGATATCAAAACCCGATTTTCAGCGCTATAAGTCTTCAGACTTATCGATGAACTCGGGGGGGGGGGGGGAATTTTTGGGGGTTTTAAATTAAAGAGGTAAAGTGTTCCACCCGGTTCACGGGGGGCGATTGCTA
>NW_013670554.1:1471-9798 GCF_000517525.1 Limulus polyphemus | reverse complement strand
GGGGGGGGGGCGGCAAAATTTTGGGGGTATTATAAATCAAGGATGCAAGTTGTCCAAGTCGTTTCAGTGGGTCGACTGGCATAAAAACAACTGTACACTTTCTGGATCAGTTCAGACGTTAAGGGGTTTCTTTCCGTGTCCCCCAGTTCGCGTTAATACTACAGACAGTGTGAAGTTTGTATTCTATTTTACATAAGTTCCACCGATTAACAGTAAATCAGTCAATTTAAAAATGTACAGGGAAAGAGAAAAAAAAATCGGCATTCAATTTATTTCCATTTGCACATTGTTTGTACTCGCTATATTCGTTGGTTTGTAGTTAAGCACAGTGCTACACAATTGGATATTTGTGCTCTGCCCACCATGGGTATCGAAACTCGGTTTCTATCGTCATAAGTCTGCAGACATACCGCTGTACCACTAGGGGACTCGTCGCTATAGATTCCGAGAATTTAGTCATATTATTTAGTAAAGAATTGTGATACATATTTAAGATAAATTCTACCAATTGACTTTTATTTGTACAGTTAAGGAGTTTTTGTAATTTTTAATTTCTAAAAACAAAAAGAGTTTTCTTTTCTATTTTTTATTTAATTTTTCTTAAATTAACCCTCGTAAAACATTGTCTAACACTGACCTGAGTGGTAATAGAATGAAAATCCAGGAGTCGCCGCACAAAACACCGAAGTAAAAAACGACTTTCTTACGGTACTTGTCCATTAATTCGCACCCACATCAAAGATGACTAGATAAAATGAGAACACGCAAAACTAGAGACAATGTAACCGAACAATCTGTCGAAGGACACCTTTTCCAGTAGATATATATCGTATCCAGAAGGTTAAGACATCACTGTTAAAATGTGGGCTGGGATAAATGAGCGAAAGGCTAGTGTAATATCATCATGCTCGTATCCGAACGTCAGCAACAAACCATAAGAAAGTACAACCACGAAGCAGTTGCACCAGGGATGCTAGCTAATACTAGCATAAAGCAGGAAGTAAAAAGCGGTGGCAGCTTGGGCCTGGCTTACCTAGCGACCGTGGCCCCGCGGCCAGAAATGCCTACGTCCCGTTAGTTCCGTTACCTCTGCTGCCCCAGTTCCTTGTATGTTTGCCGCTAGAGGGCGTAAAGCATCTCCAAAATCCCGAGTAGAAGACGAGTGTCTGTGTGGTAGTAACGCAAGGTATGATCCTGACACGGTATGTGCGTGACCTGTTGACCTGGTAGACGCAACAGTTAAGAATGAGATCTTGTTGATTTTTTCCTAGTAGTTTCTCATTTCTTTACGACTCCTTTTCTATTGTGAAATCAAGTTACTGGGAGTGATCTACATCAAATGTAAGGAGAGTGGCTCGTGAAAAGTTCTATGTGATTGGTAGGCCAGTTGACGAGACCTTTTGCGTATCGAGTTTCTAAGTAAATCTACAAAGTTTAAAAGAAAATTAATTTATATAATGTAATATAGACATACGAAAGTTCTATTGGATTACACATAAATAAAATTCATTGTTTGTTTGTTCAGTGAATTTCGAACAAAGCAACTCGAGGGATACCTGCACTAGCCGTCCCTAATTTTTAAATTATATACTAGAAGGAAAACAGTCAACACCACCCACCGCCAACTGTTGTCAAATCGAACAGTCTTTTTTTTTGTTTTTTGAGTGACAACAAGAAGCGAATCACGTAACTTAATTTCTATTGTCCAACATTCTAATCTAATTCGGCCCAAATAAAATTTAAGTCACCCGAAAGTAACTTATAAAGTTTAATTATGTCTTATGCTTTTAACCTTATAAAAGTAGAATTATCGATGGGATCCATAAATTATCCATTGTGGGTCCATAACTGTTGGTTTCAGTGTTCATAATAACATGTGAGCCACATAAAACATATAAACAAAAATACTACCAACTGATCCTACTAATTAACCCTATGTTTATCATAGAAAACGAGTGACTTCTTTTTATTACTATTGGACAGTTCTTTACAATGAGCATTGTAACAATTAAAAATATAAAATTACTGAATACGATACGATGTGTGAACCCTACCGGTAGTGAACGGTATAAAACCAATTCGGTAATTTGAAAGTAAAACCATTTCTAAAACTTACTTTTTAAACTGACTTTGTGTAAAGTGTAAAAAAATACTTTTGAAGAATATTATGTGACGTAAAGTTAGTTTCTTATAAATAATGTTATATTAAACTTTAAAATATTTCAATTGAAGTCTGATTTAAGTGTAATAACCTAGTAGAAGTAACAATGGTCGTAACTTGCACAACAGAACGTAAATGTATTAGGTATAGGATTGTTGCGTTGCACTAGAATCGATGTGTGAATGGATACAAACTTTAACAATTAACCACTTTTAAATAGAATGCTTATAAAAAAAAGGTGGAGGTTTTAATCTTATTTCTTCGCCTCCATATATGTTGTATATAAATAGTCAATAATACTGTTGGCTTCACGCGATTAGAACATTAATTTAATCCTGTATTCTCTAATGTGTCAAATTATCGCCATTTTTATTGCCTGGTGATGACCTAAGTAAAGGGTCGAAACGTTGGATGGCCATATTTCTATATATACATATGTATTTCTCTGTAATAAACATTTCACGAGCTACAAACGTTGTATGACATCTACTATTTTAAAGTATGAAAAATGAATATCTACTCTATTTGAAGATTTGGTCTAAGGCTTTGAAGCTTTCGGCCGAGATCATGCTCTGTGTATAGTTATTTTGCCGGCGATAATCCAGCTTCGCATAAGATACTTATTATCGCGTGAAATAATTAGATAGCAAATACAAACCAGGAACCTGATTTCACTGCGGTATGCGCTGAAAATTTGACCGATTTTGGAACCGTATGTGGTAGGAAAATTCTATTTCTTAGCGTTACAAGTTGAAAGACGTGAGCTTTTCACCGTCGCTAATTTATATTTTTTTTGTGTAACTATATTTTTGAAGTGTCATTCAGTTTTTAAGTTTGATATTCATAACTTTTATGGCCAGAGCGCTTCTCTATGTGAAAAAAAAAAGGCTATTTTAATGTAAATTCATCAAGTAGACTTGTAAGTTCTTTTTTTTTTAGATCGAGATTTTAATTTAATTTTGCTTTTATTTCTTTATGTCATTTACTAATACTTCTATTATTAAGCCCGTTACAAATTACGTTCGTTCTGATAAAAAAAAATACCTACGTTTATAGTTTCAGCTTAGGTTCACTTTTGTAAATAAATAAAAACAAGCTTTATTTCCATATTAATATTAACGTTTATAGTTTCAGCTTAGGTTCACTTTTGTAAATAAATAAAAACAAGCTTTATTTCCATATTAATATTAACGTTTATAGTTTCAGCTTAGGTTCACTTTTATAAATAAATAAAAACAAGCTTTATTTCCATATTAATGTTAAAGGTTGTCATAAGCCTATTTGTAAGGATGGACAAAATAATAATATTTTGTATATTAATCACTTTTTAGGTGTCTTTTAAATTTCCAAAAAAGTTGCTGAAGAATTATCACGAAATTTGTGATTTCAAAAAACTGTGAAGTCTGTTTATTTTATCATAAATTAAAATCATCTTAAATTTATTAAGCATTTTATTGAAGGACCAGACACATACAATTTAAAACCATAAGTTACATACCAATAATCGAAAATCTGCCTTTCAGTAGAATACCAAATAGCACGAAAAGTAGATTTTCGGTTATTGGTTTTAAAGTTGATGTGCTTGGTTTGTTTTGAATTTCGCGCAAAGCTACACAAGGGATATCTGCACTACCCGTCCCTAATTTAGCAGTGAAAGACTAGAGAGAAGGCAACTAGTCATCACCACCTACCGCCAACTCTTGGGCTACTCTTTTACTAACGAGTAGTGGGATTGACCGTCACATTATAACACCCCCAAGGCTGAAAGGGCGAGCATGTTTGGTGGGACGGGGATTCAAACCCGCGACCCTCAGATTGCGAGTCGAGCACCATAACCACCTGGCTATGCCGGGGATGTGCCTGGTGCCTCAGTAATATTTTTAATGTTATTTACTTTTACACTTTTTTTTTAAATCGTTTGATACAATTTAAATTTCTTAGGAATTTAGGCATAAATATTTGGTTTTTTAAAAATCTATGAGAAAAGGTATTTTGGTTTCTAATAGTTCGCTGGCTTTCGACTTTTAAACTGTGACTTCAGAAAAGTATGATACAGCGAAAAAGTTTTGTTGTTATTTATCTGTTTTCAACCTTTTAAAGAATACTTAAAAAATCAGTGATTTACTTGACGAATGAAAAGTACGTAATTTCAGAACACGGTGAATTATGAATAACTGCTACACAAGACCAATCCCAACATTTAAAATATGAAGAAACTGCTTGTTACATCCATAGAAATTTATATACAATATATATATATATATTCTGAATTGATGCGTATATTTAGCATAAAATTAACTATTAATTTACTTTATAACAACACGTAAAAATATAACCGCTAATAAGAGTTTGATTTGTACTCAAGAATGTCGATAAAGTATTAAAAGTACAATAAGAAATGATTATTAATTGTAGACTTCGAAAAACATGGTTATAAACTCATGCTAGTTAAAGAAGTACAAGCCATATTTTTGTTGACACACTTTATAAACTACATCTAGGGTACTTAAACTGTTGTAAAACAAATGTATTTTATTGCTGTATGTTCGAACTTAAAATGATACGACCTCGTTATTTATCCTAAAGTTATCAAGGCATACAGAGTACCCGCCACCTATATTCTCTGTCTGTAGTTATTGTTTTTTTTTTGTTGTTTTTCGTTTTTTTTTGGGGGGGGGGGGAGGTGCCAGTGCGAATTCGAAATATTGGAGTTTGAAATCAACAAAATATTGACTGTGTGACTCGAGTCGCTATTATAAATATATTTGTATTTTAAATAATATATATATTGTTTGTTAATTATTAAGCACAAGTTACACAATGGGCTAACAGTGATGTGCCCACAGCGACTATCGAAGTACGATGTTATAAGCCCTCACACTTATCACTGAGACATTAGTGGCACACACACACATATACATAAATATATATGAGCATGCACTTGTTACTTTTTCCTCTTTAGAACCATGCTATTTTTGTTTGTTTAGAGGTTTTTTTATCGTCCAAAGCTTTACAATGATTATCTGAGCATAGCCGTCTCTAATTTGGAACTGATAGACTTTTATTTGGCTAAACAGTGTTATTTAACCATCACTTTATAGTGCAACCACGGGCCCAAAGTGGAGGTGGTTTTGCAGCAATAGGACACAAACCATGAACCCTTGGATTTATAGTATGGGCATGTTAACCTCTTGGCCACGTCTGGCCAAGCTTCTGTTAGTATTACAACGTTCGAACATAGCTAGAGACTTATACGCGAAACTCCAATAAAAGTGATGTTTGAGTTACAATAGTCTATTATAAGTTTAATTTTGTCTCGTCGTTATGCTTACCCCCAGTGGCTCAGCGAGCGGTTAGTCTGAGGGCTCACATTGCTAAAACCTGGTTTCCATACCCGTGGTGGGCACAGCACAGATAACCCATTGTGTAGTTTTGTCAACAAACAAACAAAGTTGTCATGTTTTTAGAATCTAACTAATGCTTCTGTAAATCTGTTTAATATCTTATTAATACAGTTTGTCATAACCAGCTCATTACAGATTCTTGCTTTTTTTATTTCCATTCTCAAAAATTTGGTTTACAATTATTTTTTTATTCTAAGAAGTATAACCGAGATTAATGTCAAATATATGTTCAATTTTCTTCAGTAATTGGAATTTTGGTTAATTGCTGACTTTAGAATGTTTAGTATTAAAATAAGCCGTTAGCATTTGGACTTGTTGATTCTAATCCAGTGGAATTACATAAGAATAAAAAATGCCCATTATAGCCTATCTTAGACAGAAACATGTATTAAGTTTGACTTAATGGTAATATCATGCAGCGGCTATTCCTAGATTAACTGATAATACACATCATTTGTACTTGGCACAAATAGTAAGCTCATGTATTATTACACCTTCAGCCATATTTGATTCAGACAATAACGTACATTTCACTTAACTAGTAACTCATACTTTAGCCATACTTAGCTCAAATGTTAACACACTCTCAGTCGTATTTGGCTCAGACAACAACATGCACTTCAGATTAATTTGCCTCAAACCTTAACGCAATTCTCAGTCTTACTTTCTCATCAAGCATTAAAAGTTTAATACCACTGCGATATTTGTATTGTTTACAAATACTTGAATTTAAATGTTGGTTTGGACATTTTACTATAGTTTAATTAGAAAGTATGTGTCTGTAAATCTAATTACGACTTGTTTGATATATATATATAGAATAATCTGTGAAAACACGTAATATTTATTACATTAACTTTTAACAATTATTATTCTTTTTTCAGAAAACATCCATATTTTCTGTCCAACCAGATGTTCAGTGACACTGCTAAATGGTCGCAACATCATGTAAAGTTTACATACAGATCATGTAATATCATTTAAAGATGTTACGTAAAATTCTTTTAATGAACATAACAAAGATTGAAGCAGTTCTTCATTAGTTAGGATTTAAACAAAGTAATTAAGTAAAAAGAAAAAGTATTGGCTAGTCCTAGGTTAGTTTTGTAAGAAAATAATTTGTTTTTATTACTTGTTGTTGTTTTATTTAATTTCACTTACTTTATTTTTCCATTTTTAAAGAATTTTGGTAGAATATTTTACCAACGAGTTTTTTCTTTCACTTTAGACAGTTCGTGTTAATTAGTTAACAAGCGGTTAATCTTACAGCCATACAGATTTAAAACAATTCAATATTCTTAGCTATTCAGAGACGTTTCCTCCATTTCTGCGCGATAAACTTGTAGAGCCGCTCCGTTTAAGCCTATTTCGTAGTGTTTGATCTTAGCGACACCATTCAACGGAATGTAGAAAAAAAACCAAAAAAACCCGTATATTCATTCACATTAACACGTAGTAATATAATGGGACATTACCATTTTTGTTTAGTGTTTAATTCCTATATTGTCAAATACACTATTATAAGAGAGAAATGTTTAATCAATTTTTTCTTTAGTAAAGACTTTTACACTTTTTTTTTCAATCGTAAGTTTTAAGTTTTGAAACGATTAAGATAATCTTCATTTTCAGAGCAGGTCATCTCATAAACAGATACTTATTTAGGTCATTTTCTAGAGATGTTCAACAAGAAGTAAACCAAAACTTATAACCTTTACATAACAAGTGATATGTTAACTTTCTAAGCGTAACCTTTTACCAGAGCAGAAAAATGCCACAGCAACTAAGTTAAAATTGAATCTTGCATGAGGCTTCAAATACTCTATTGGAGTCTTCCTGGTGACGTCATTATATGGAAGAATATATATATATATATGCAGAACTAAATTACATCTTGCTAGTAATTCAGTATTGATATGCTTCAAAACACACGTTGGTTACAGTTTATTTTAAATACCTGGTGGAGCTATTAAAACGCTTTTTCATCGCAATGCGGAAAGCCATCTTTATCAGGTCTTGTTAAAAGGAAATAGGCTTGCGTCAGTGAGATAGTACAATCACCAAGTGGCCCTTGTTGTGCAAGGTGGGGACAAGGAACGGGGAAGAGACTAACTACCCCTACCTACTTGCTGGAAACCTCCTGCCCCGATTCACAAGGACGCCAGGTGCACGTACTATTTAGCGTTAAACTTCTAAGGTCAATGCCTTCTAGCATTACGAAGAGAAGTGTGTTGTAGGCATTCTTTACCTATACTTTCTCATTTACTGTGTCTTCCTGGCTTCCCTCACACTACGATACAAAGTAACCTTACAAGTTGAAGTTTCTGTAGGAGCAGAACTCTTTTAAAGTTCATCGTCGAATTTATTCAGTGAGCTCAGCCTAATCACTCGAAATAAAACATAATTAATAAAAACCAATAAGTATTTCACAGTCTTTCTCAAAAATGAATAAAAATAATTGGCCGAGTTATAGACAGTGGAATCTATTTAAATTCAAAAGTTGTTGAACAAATCTTGACCAACGGCTTGGCATTGTTTTATTTTGATTATATTCAGTAATTTTAAATGAGTGTTGAATAAATTTAACATTTTAAATTTTTGTCTTGTTTTTTTCGTATTCACTTGTACCTTAGTATGGCCACCCTCGAAGAGTATTTTTTATTTCTCTGTAGTGATAAAGTGTATATATTGTTACGAAAGCGGAAGTCACGTGACACTGCTGGCGCATTGGCGCTGGTGGCGTGTGCGAGGAGTCTCGAATGATC
>NW_013670554.1:0-1296 GCF_000517525.1 Limulus polyphemus | reverse complement strand
TACTGAGGTTGGTACAGTCATCAGGATTCAAGAAAAGACTTGTATCGCTGAAGTTCCTCGGAAAGAATTTATACCGGAAATTAACAAAGGAACAGAGACGTAACAAATTGGTCTCAGAAGTGGGATGGAAAAGAAAAAAAATGGAAACGAGAAGTGGCAAATCAAACTACGACTTAGTAGATTTGATGGCAGCAATACAAGAACAGCAAAAGAGACAAGAAGAACGAGAAAAGAAACAAGAAGAGAGACTACAACAGTGGCAACTGGAACAAAAAAGGAAACAAGAAGTACAAACGGAAAACATTAGTAAAGTTAAAAGCGAATTACATACATTAAAGGAGGATTTACTGTCCTTTACACAGGGAGGATATATTAACCATGGACCTAATCAGCCCCAGACAACAGGAAGCCCCTTCAAGACCCCGCAGCTAAACCCTAATGCAGACATCTTCAGTCCTGTCAGAAGTCACATCCCAGACATGAGTGTCAGCAATAGGGGTGATCTAGTATGACAGGAATTCGATGGGAAGCATATAGAGCACAATTTGAGCTACTGGCAGAAATGAATGGATGGATAGAGGAGCAGAAAACAGTGTACCTGGCAACGAGCCTGAAAGGACAACCACTGGCAATACTTGAACAGTTGTCAACAGACGACAGGCACAACTATAGAGCACTGATAGCTGCTCTAGAAATGAGGTATGGAACTCAAAATCAGTCCAAAGTCTACAGAGATAGGTTTAGGACTATAGTCCGTGCTAAGAGGGAGAGCCTGCAAGAGCTGGCACGGGATTTGGAAAGTATGGTACACAAGGCCTACCCAACTGCACCACCCAATGCCCTCAAGCTGTTGCTGAGGGATCCGTTTGTAGATGCCTTGGACAGTCCACAACTGAAGATACAAGTAAAGCAAGCACACCCCTCTACCATGCAGGATGCAATGGCCAGAGCTCTTGAATTCGAATCCTACATTAAGTCCAGTGCAGAGGTACCAAGGTTGATACAGTCATCAGGATTCAAGGCCAGGAAAGGGCAGCTTTCAGAGAAGTTTGAGGGACTTTGCTGGCACTGTAACAAACCTGGGCACAAGAGAGCTCAATGTCGGCAACTTCAACACAGGGAAGATGCCATGGCAGGAAAGGCTGCTACCCAGAAAGGTTGTTGAAACTGTGGAGAGCAAGGACATATAAAGAGTCAGTGTAAGAAGAATATGTCAGCTTCGGGAAACCAGTAGTGGTTGGTGTTGAGGGACGCCCACCAACCTCCACTGTGAAAGTCCCAACAGCTAAGTGTAAA
>NW_013670553.1:77494-80584 GCF_000517525.1 Limulus polyphemus | reverse complement strand
GAAGAACATACTTGTTGAGTATATATATTTTAGGATACCGAAGAACATACTTGTTGAGTATATATATTTTAGGATACCGAAGAACATACTTGTTGAGTATATATATTTTAGGACACGGAAGAACATACGAGTTGAGTATATATTTCAGGACACGGAAGAACATACGAGTTGAATATATATATATATATATTTTAGAATACCGAAGAACATACTTGTTGAGTATATATATTTTAGGATACGGAAGAACATACGAGTTGAGTATATATATTTTTGTTGATCACGATGAGACAAAACATTATTTCTTATATCCCTTTTTGGGTGTCTGTAATTTGGTACATCAGGAATCTAATTTATTACATATCTACCACATTAGGTTCATACTCTTTATCAATTGTTGTATATTTTAAATAATTCTAACATTACCTTTCATCATATGAAGATACATTAACAGCTCTATCTAAAAAAAAACAAAAAAACTTGTGTGATAATGGATTTTGGGTGTGGTGGCAAGGCAACCGAGAATGGCTTCTCATGTACAGAAGTAAGTAGAAAGGTTTTGGCAAGATGTGTGCATAAATAAACTTTTTAGCTTAAACATTTTTGTACCGTTTACCACAATAGGATTATTAGATCTTGACGTGTAAAGATAAATAGCGCACAGTTCTTTCAAAACTAACTATATTTATGGGTTTTTAACTCACCATATAATAACCTATGTTAATTTCTATATTCGAATAATAGTGCATCAAATTTATTATTTGACATTATATAGCAGATCATCTGGTTAATGATTATTTTACAGAAATATTTTCTTTTCACCAAAGGTAAAATTTAAAATATAATTTGTGATAAAAGAGGCCTAATGCATCCTTTAAAATGCAGTTTAACCTATTCAGGTCTCATCAGCTGAGTTTGGATCACCATAAATAAACTAAAGAAATACTTTTAAGTCTCTTATAATGATGTGATGAATGATAAAAAGTATTAAGCCTCTACCTCACAGATTATATTTTCAGTTTTACCTTTGGTGAAATGAAATCTGTAATATATCCATTTTTATAATAGGAATATCAAATGTATTATTCCTAATACTTAAGTATTCATAACGGATTTATTTAATGTTGTGATACAAAAGGATGAGTAACAAAACACATAACCAAGTATGTCAAAAATACTGAGAAACTTTATTTTTACAAACTTGTCAACTCAAGTTGTACTCTGAAAGGTACAGCTAAGTATTAAAAACAATGACAAAACCGAAACACTTACCAAGAAATATCAAAAATATTTAATTTGAAAAATGTTTGCAATTTTAGTAATTTTAAAACACTATTTCCTTAATATTATTTTGATGTTGTTACACAGGAAATACTGAATAATAGTTTTTTCAGTTGCATTATATATATATATACTGCTCTTTTAAACTGTTCAATGAGTTTGATACATTATGATACAACTTTAGAAAGAAAATCCTCCTTCTGGTGCAGCAGCTGTTGTTGAAAATTGGTAGTCTCCTCCAGCACTCATCTCAGGAACAAGGTGGGCATCATCTGTGTCCTAAAACCAAGAACATTCCACTTTTTCAAGAAAAGAAACACATCTAAAAATTTTATCTTGCTCTGAATTTTACAATTACAAAAGAATTAGATAATACAATGTAAAAATGCATACATTAAACTACTGACATGAGAAATCATATTTTAACAGGTAAGAATATAAAAGTATTCAATCACACAATATGTGAACCCCATCAGTAGTGAATACGATAAAAACAAGTCAGTAATTTAAAGGTTACCAGACGAGTCTCAAAATTACAGTAATTTCCCAATTAAATAAATTTTTACCACACAAAAAAAAGAAAGAAAGAGAGACAGAGATTGAGAAAAAAACAGTGCTAACCATTATGTATTAACATTAACTCTTTTTGGTCAGGGGGGTTGGTGCCTGATGATTCTGTCCTTCTCATAGTGGAAATATTTAAAACAAGTTGCATGAATCTTAGTAAAACAAAAAATTATAAATAGTACCTAGTTCCTGGGTGCTTTCTGTAGGATTTTTTTTTAGATCGTAAAATTGATGACATGTTGTACAGAGACACTGTTTTGAAAAAGCATTAAAAATACTTCCTTTCAATTTATTTAATTTTGTATTGTTGATCAGAATGTTCATTTCAAACATACACACACACAAATCAGTTTCAACCTGATTGATAGTCAGTAACACTTTTTTTAAAACTATTTTGCTGATTGCCAGTCATAATTTTTGGCTATATATCTTAAAAATACAGTAAAATTGAGAAAATTATCAGGTGTATGACCTGACTTGTCACAAAAACAAAACAATGTGGCACATCACACTACATGTACCAAAGACATTACATATAAAAACAAAAGTTACCATACCTCTCCAGAAAAATATTTTTCAATGAATTCCAATGCAGCTGTATAAACATCATTATTTTCATGTTGCTGTAGAGCTTCTATTTTGTCTACACCTCCCACTTCCTCTATCAATAAGAGAACCTTTTCCATTTCCCCCAACTTGTCAGCAGCCTAAGAAAATGCTTATTTTAACATACAAATGGACAACAGTTCACACATAAAATGAAGTATGAAAAGTTAATACAACTTTGTATACTTGTCACTTGTTCAAAGTGACCATAAACACACACTTAAAGTATAATTTAAAATAACATCCAGGATATTGCATACAATATTAATGCTATAGATACAAATTTTAATCAAAAACAATTTCTTATTAAAAAAAAAAAAGTGATGAACTATAAGAACATCAAAAAATTTCACCACTTTCCTGAGAAGTCTCATTTACTTTAATTATTGGTAAAACATTCTTTAGCTAATTCCTTTAACAATGTTTAAATACATTCTCCAGTGACTATTTTTTATATTTTATTTACTCTCCAACAACTAGTAATAGAAACAATCTTTTAGAAATGTTAACATTAATTCAAGGTGCTAATAAACACATTAATACATTTTAAAGACATTTGTGTAAATAACTAGTTGTGGGTACCCATTAAGGGAGCAAAAACTGTATAAAAGACAATGTTCGATAGTGTTCCCTTTCTCT
>NW_013670553.1:71368-76637 GCF_000517525.1 Limulus polyphemus | reverse complement strand
TATACAAAAGTAGAAACGTGCCTTATTTCATGGATTTTTTCCCCCAATTTTCTTTTCTCATACAAAAATCCTAATATAAAATAGCCCACTTAAATCATTGGACAATTTCCAGTTGTCATACAAAAAATTACAGTAGTCAAGTCAGCCAACTCTGGATAATGGTTGTTAACATACACACACCTAAATGGATCCTCTTTATAGTAAGATATAATTATATTAATAGAGTAAACTTATCCTCAAAAAATTGTTTTTATTCTTCCATATTTACAAACTAATACAAAGAGGAAACATCCAAAGGTGTACAATTATGTTATTAAAATTAGATTCTTGAACTTGTGTTCATATGCTGTCTTGAATTAACAGGCCTAACCAAATAATTATATTTTTAATATTTTTTGTTGATCTTACACACACACACCCAAACTAAATTTGAAAAACTAATTCAATTTCTTTCCCTATCTAATAACTTTAATTTAGAAAACCCTACTATATTAGTGCTTATGGGAAAGAAGAAAAACTCATGGTAAAGTCTTTAAAAATAGAAATAACAGAAAAATGTTCATTTGAAAAAAAAATAGAATCATGTTTAATAGAAACATTTAATGTTCAGTAAACTGACCTGAATGATATTGTTTAGAGCATCTATTAGAACCATCACAATCTTAGGATCTGATATTTTCAGCATATCACAGAGAGGAGGAACAACTCCTGCTTGAACGAGATAAACTATCTGTTCCAACGTACCTCCAGATGTGAAATTGGCAACAGCCCAGGTTGCCTCTTTCTGACTTTTGTAATCTCCCTGATGGAAAGAAAAACCAGAAGCAAATCTAATTTCATCTCATTATCTTCATAATTCATGTGTAAAAAAAACTGTGACATCACTATAAATAAATAAACACAAATAAAAAAAGTTCAGAATGAGACTGAAAAATCAAAAATGATTTTTCCATTAGCAGTCCTTGTCATCATTAACTCATAGCTCAAAATGTCTGAGGCTATAGGTTCCAAATGTATTTAGGATATTCCAAGTATCAGACAAGATTCAAGCGCAGATGTCAAACTAGCCAGCAACTATGAAAAACCAGTTAAAAGTTAGGGGTTGAGTGCTTGAACCACAATGTCACAACCCCTACTGCCTTTCACTGTCTGCAGCTAGTTGTGGGGAAGGCAGTCACCCTTAATATTTAAACATAACCTTAAAGTATAACAGAACACCATAAATTTAGATAAACAAATTGCTTTAACCATATTGTGTTCAAAGATGATTAAGGAGAGAGGCTAATATCAGAACTAAATCAAGTACAAATTAACCGTTTTCCTACTTGCTATGACTAATAATATGTAATCAACTATCCAAATACACTTCAATTATTACACAAAGTGTAGTTTTAAACCACATAAAACTTTTAAAGTATTTGCTTTAACCCCATCTAAATATATAAGATCCAGTTGGTGTTAACCTTGACCATGGCAACCAATGGTCCTTTGGAAAGGCAAAACTAACTTGTTTCTGCTAACCTGGCTAACTATTACCTTAAAAGACTTAAATACCTATTGCTAAATAGTTAGCCAATCATGTAACTGGGTCCAATTATATAACATAAGTATTGGACATCATAAATTTATGCCAGCAATTCTAACCCTGAGCTAACTGTTTCGAACCAAGTTATATATTTACCACAAACTATTACCAAATCACTGAAAACAAGATAACAGCCAACCTCTAATCTGAACAGAATAGAAATGTTGCAAAAAGAAAATAATTTGAACAAGGATAACTAAAGGCAGGAATCTATATAGATGTACAAATGAGAGGAAACTAAAGATATAAGTTATAAATACAAAGTCTAACATAAGACAATCTCATGTGTACTTCTATGCAATCCTGATCTAAACTACTGTCCAGCTAAAATACAAAGTTATGCTGAACTGAATTACTAAACCTTTCTTAACTAATATTTTGTTAGAATAATTAGTAAGGATTCTTGAATCATGTAGGCATGATGCTACTGCAGCTTTGAGGGGAATGGGATGAATTAAGTGGACTACAGTGAAAAAAAAAAAACTATCTGAAATAATAAAGAAAATTATGGTATTTATCTTTAAATAACAGGATTAAAAAAAAACAAACTTATTATTGATAAACCTTACTTCCCCAACATTACATGTCACAGTCCAATGTAATTTAAGGTTAAGTTAGGTGGAAAAGAAATTACTTATGAAGATACCTCTGTTTACTTTCAATGTTAGGATATTTAGCTTGATTTTAAAATTAAGAAGGAAAATCCTGTGAAAAAAATTCTCCAGTTCCTACACAAATTTAAAACTTATAAGCAGCAAAAACATTCACCATTTACTTCCATTTATCCAAAGGCATGAAACAGGAATCTTCAAACTCTTAAAAACAAATTGTGTGAAGTGCATTTGGAAATTTATTATAGGCATGCAGCTCAATATCATATGAGTTCCTTCTTGGGTTTACAGAGCTGACTTAATGTTTAAGGTACTCCATTTCACTTTCATTTATGAATATATACACAACTAAAAGAATGTACATTTGATACATTTAAGCAAACTTATACTTTTATAGTTGATGCAACCTTCATGGCATGTTAAAATTTACAGAACATTGTGCAACTAATTTTAATAACACAGCATATTAACATATTCCAAAAAACTTGGTTTAGATAATAAGTTTGAAGATAAACATGTAAAAAATAATATCACGAAAAACATTGTTTCAACAGTAAACTTGAGTTTTGGTAGTTTCATTAGCATATCTACTTCAACATGCTGACAGTCTAGATTACAAGCAAATTGCATTTACAAATCCTTTCCCTCACACATACACCTTTAGGCAAACTTGTCACCATACAGCAACCACATAATGCAATTTGAATTTCTCACTAGATATGCAAATCAAGTGCACAAAATCAACAGACAATGCCTAATCTGCACTAATTATGATCTATCCAACATAGCTATTCAAAAAACACAGCAACCTAAGAAGTTGAAAAGTGTTTATTTTTTTTTATGAGAAAGCAGACCCAAAATGACATCAAATCATTCCAGTGTTTCACACTTGAAGACAACTGAACTTGTGAAAGCTGATGATGATGATGATTCTGAAATTATCTTATGATTTTGAGATTGATACAACCAAAAAAAAAAAAAGTGTGTCATAAGAGTCAATATCCATGACATCATACAGAAGAACCCAAGATAACACAATATACATACATGAAGATTAGTTTGTATTAGCTTTATTCAAATGTCAATATTTTATCAACTCGCCTTCCATTTGGGAAAATTGTTTAAATTGGCAAAACTTTTTTCATGACTAACAGAATTTAGCTGAAAAATAAACTTGTTGAGCAACACTGTTTGCATTCAGGCACAGAAATTTTATTGAACACGTGTAGTTTTTAGGAGCTTAATAATGATGCATGAACTGTGGTTATACTAAATATATGTAGTGAAGCTTTTCTTTATATTACTTTTCTAGAATTAGGCAGCTAGGTTAAAATTCAAACTGCAATACAGTTTAATGGGTAAGGGTAGGAGCCTTTAAAAAGTTTTTTTTTCTTACAAACATCTTGGCATATTAATTAATGAAAAGTTTAGCATACCTTTAAAAATAAGATTGTTAAATACTAGGCTTGTACTTATTTCTTGACATTATAAGTTGAAACTATGGGTTGAAACTATTCATGAAGTAATGACACTTGTACCATGACCATAATCATCACCAATTACCAAACATCAACAGATTCTCTCAAATTCCATTTAACAAACAAAGTCAATGATATACTTACAAAAACAAAACTTTTCAACGTTTCCAGTAACACTCCTGCCACCATCCATTAATTCTTGTAAATCCCACAAAATCTTAAAAATATGTAACATGTTCATTTAAGGCTGGCAATACAAAATGTGCGATTGCATGTACAGAAACAAAGTGTAAATGGAGGCTATTAGAGATGAAATTGACGGCATAATATAAACTCAGAATTTTAGGTACTACAGCTAACATACAGCCATTTCATTTAAAAATTACTATAATAATTTAGTACCATTACTTGCATTAAAATAAGAAAGAAAATTATTTTTTTATTCATTGCAAGTTGCACAATGGGATATCAGCACTGTGTCCACCACAGTGATCGAACCCTGAATTTTGTATTTTAAGTTTTCAAGTTCACTATTGAAGGGGCCTAAAGAAGTATTTATATTGTTGAAATGAACTTAATGTTTAATAAAGTATGAGCTTTGCCTATCTAACAAGTTTGTATAGTTCTCAGGAATCCTTAGATTAACATCAAATTATGGTACATTAATGTGATGACCATTTCTTCAGACTACTGTCATATACGTTAGTAGTTGGTGAAAAGTGATATTAGTTGTGTGTTTTATAAAGTCTGGAGCTCTAAAACATTACAACTAGTATTACAAATAAGCCAAAACAAAAATAATGCAGAATAAAATTCAACAACTTATTTTTAGAATGTTTCTTTTGATTATAGCTCAATATTAAGAATATTATATGCAAAGAACAGCAACAGAAAGATATATATATCATTCATGTTGTAATTGTTTCAGACAATTGATTTTTATCATTATTATAAGTCAAAAAATAACCTGTTCTTCAGTATGAGAATGGAGAGAAATTTTATGAAATCAAAGTTTAAATTACATGACAAAACTGAAGACTAAAAAATGAGAATGCTAACTTGCTAATATACAGTTCAGATTTTACTAACCCAAATATTAAAACTACTTTATAATAGAAAATCATGTTTTGGTTTCGTTACTGTACTATTAGTAACAAGTGTCTGTATTGTGTAACTTTAAGCTTCAAGTACCTGAAACACACACTAAACAAGCATGTGGAGATTCATGCAGATCATCATTGATGAATCAACACATTTACCAAGAAGTAACAGCTGATAACATCAAATATTCAAGGTTTGAAGAACAATGCCTGATATTCATGTATCCACTCGGCAACTAATGAAATATATTATCTATACTAAAAACTTATAGCTCCATCCATTTTATTAATACCCACAGCATGTAGTCCCACAAAGTGTCCAGGGTATAAGACTTTCAACATGGAAGACCTGAAGCAAAATGTTAACATTATTAACCCTCTCACAACAGGTAGGTTAAAGTGCACATGTCATGACCTTTTACAGTTACATTTGAAACTTCATAAGAACTTTCATAAATGCATGTAGTTTAAGAAACATAAAGTCTGTTACTTTTG
>NW_013670553.1:66897-70465 GCF_000517525.1 Limulus polyphemus | reverse complement strand
AAGATAAGTTCTCTATAATTTTTTCAATTCACATATGTGATTTTGCCCTCATGATAAGACAAAATGGCCACGACAGATAACAGGTTAACAGTGAGAAAAAGTAGGACTAGGGGACACAAATATAAATTTTGATAAGGTAGGAGTCATCTTCAGCTAAGACAGTTTCATATTTATAATAGGGTGGTTGGCCATTGAAAAGGGTTGCCTTCAGATGTTGTAGAGGAAGTAAATTTAAGTGAGTTTAAGAAAAAGCTTCATAAGTATATGAATGTCAAGGGCTGGCTCTAAGATTTTTTTAATTTAGTTTAGAAGATGTAATATAATGTTGTCCCAAAACATTATGTTATGTTAAACGGATAATAAACAGTTAGTTTAGAAGATGTAATATAATGTTGTCCCAAAACATTATGTTATGTTAAACGGATAATAAACAGTTAGCATTACGGAATATTTCAAAGAATGTGAATTACTTTACAACACTTGATGTAAATGAAGACATTTATCCACCCCAATTAAGTTGTCCAAACCGTGTTCATAGTATGCAAAGCATGTGAATAACTTAACACTATATAAATACTTCACACTTTGAAAACAAGTCTAGTGAATGTCTGATAAGACTAAAGATTATGATGTTGAATAAAGTATGCAGCCTATTGTTTTGCTAGCAAGTCTCCCCCTGTGGTTAGTGGTTTGAATTTAGTGACAGCACCACACTACCTGGACTCCACACTGACAAACCTACTGCAAAATGACTTTTAACTGGATGGTGGAAAGCCCAGGCTAAAATCCTCTAATATATAAATCTTAAGCAGAACTAATCCACAGGTTCAAATCAGATGTATATTGATACTTTAACAAAAATGTAATAGCACTATCATTAATAAGAACTGTGATAGTTGGTCAAACTAATGACGAAAAACAATTGAGAAATTGTGAGTTTGGCAATACCACTCTTCTTTAATTTGTAACCCATTAAAGAATAATTCTCGCAGGAAAGCATCAGTCACAAGAACAGTCCATCACTGAATGATAGAAGTTAATATATACATAATTTCCAGTAGCGTGCAATACAACAACCAAATACAAAATATATCTTTCTATAAGTATTAAATGCAAATTAATACACTTACCTGTGCAAGTACTTCTATAAGTGGTTCTACCAGTCCAGAGTCTATTACAGACTGGATCTGACTATCATTTCCTGCTGTAACATTTGAGATCATCCAAGCTGCTTCCTGTGAAAGAGAAAAAAAAATTACATTAGTACCTGCAGGTTCTCCAAATATTTCTACTAAAACAATTATCTTTGAAAGCTAAAAAATGAGTTAACCACTCAATCATTATTGCAGGACTTCCTAAAATTAGGAATAGGGCACTTTCTACAATTAAGAATTTTTTTTTACAAAAAAAAAAAAAAAAATAGTTTCATCACAATATCTTACAAATGTTTCAAAGAATTAGTTGAGGACTATTCAGACCCTTGTTTAACTTAAAAATGAGCTACAAAGGAATCATGTAACAGGTCACTTTATAAACACCCACACCTTGTATTAAACCTTTATTATATTTTTGCTTACAATATTGTACACTTGAGATGGCACAGATGCCATAAAGTGCTGATGGAGTCATGTCTGATTGTGGATTACTTGTCAAGTGGTATAGTCTGTAACTGGGTCACAGATATCATAATATCAGTGGTGATTGGGTCATTCAAGTTCACATCAAAGATGTTCAATCTGAGGCTTAGAATGTTTGCTAATGAAAAGAAATGATTAATCTCGATCTCTGAATCATTTTCAGGAAGTATAAAGCAGGTGGATTGTTTCATTACTATATTGGAAAAGTTGAAATTATCAGCAATAGTATTCAGGTAATCTAGATGTTCCTGCATTACCCACACCACCACACCTCTTCCTTCACTGAACTTCTGAGCCTAAGAACCTGTAATGCTAAAATTCTGCTTTAGATACCTGTGTTGGGTATAGCATATATAGCCCATTGTGTAGCTTTATGCCAAATAAACAAATAGGCACTAACAAGAATAAAGTGGGCTGAGCAATGAAAACAATCATAAGATAGCCAACTTGTGGACAGGAACCAGTGATTATTTCATACAGAGAACAAATAGTTGATTAACAGGAAACAGATATTCAACAATGGGGAAAATATTCTATTAACTCTCTCACTATAGGCTCAGTCCCGGGGATCAAACTCAACTAATATGTGCTCGTTACAGTTTTCATGCAGTAAGCGTATCTTCACAAAATTTTTCAAATTATCAATAATCGTTATAAGGCTTTCATATATAAGATATCAGATTTTAAAGGTAATGATTTGCTCATGCATTTTTTCTTTTCAAATGTCAACTATCCAACATGCAAAGTAATTTTGATTTTAAGATGAAAAATACTTTTAAACATCTGAAAATTTTCAAACTTCACATGCAAAATCTTTAAAACCACCATAAAATATATATTTTTTTTAAGTTATTTTTACTATTTTATCTCTAACGGTTTGGTCAATTTGATTGACCTCGTAACCAGCAGAAAAAAAAAAAGGAAATAAATATATATGCATTTTTCCTTCTAGAATAACTAAAATTATAACATGGAAACACAAATGTTTAGTTTAAATAGCTTAAGTCTGATAACATTATACATCTATATACATTTATTATTTTAATGACCTTTCAGCTATGCTTGACTAACATTACAGAAGTTGCAAAGACATTGCACACGTGAGCACACGTTACCATATCCAGGAATATAAAACTGGCCTTTATAAAGTGGCCTAACTTGGCTGTGTTCCAGTATTTTGTAAAATACAGTCACATTACTACTTACAAACAAGTTTTAAATTTCAATTATTTTTCTTAAAACATAGAACAGTAAATAAAGTAATATAGAAAACAATATCTATTCAAGTTACAAACTTTGTACTTGTTTGCTGCTTGCCGTAAGTTGCTAAGCCTTATCAAACTTCGCATGTGTAGGATGCAAAATGACATTTTTTTAGGTTTTATATATGCATTTTGAAATAACAAAAAATAAAGTTACTTTATCAATACCACTATAATTTATCAAGCTTAGTAAATAAACTGTATTTGGGTCTAAAAAATATGATTTTTCAACCTCATTAATGTCCAACCTTACAGATTGGAATCTAGCATGAAAAGAAAGTTTCCTGTGCAAATACTCCACAGAGGCCGAGAAAACCACTAAGGGGACAAACTGAGCTTTTGATTAGTTATACACACACACGTCCCTGGACAAAGTAGGTGTATGTAAGCAATATTTTCAAAAATGGAAGAAATGGGTGGAACCACCTTGATTGGTTCAATAAATATATTAATATCTCAGAAAATAAAAAAAGATAGGAGGTTCTATCTTATATTCTAGTTTGTCAATATTGGTAGTTTGAGTAACTGATTCATAAGAAACTAGACCTTGTATTTTGACATCACAAACATCTAATTTGAACCAATGCTGCATTCAACATGCCATATAACACACAAAAATTGATATTTAGAACATTTTTTTTTTTTAATATTTACTTTTAAATTAAGAAA
>NW_013670553.1:65377-66825 GCF_000517525.1 Limulus polyphemus | reverse complement strand
GAATTATAATCTACAATTGATACTAAACTTATGACATACATTCATAAAATAGTAGTTCAATAAAAGTTTGAATGAGAGTCTACAAATGCAGCGACATGGCCTTTGACCCATGACCATAGGAAGATGCGCGCCACTAGGGTTAAAATCATAATTTGAAGAAATATTTAAAACTATTGTACAGTCTCCTTGTCTATGAACCAAATAAAGAATAAGGTTTTATGAGAAAAATAAGAAGGAAAATGTTTTTCTGTTGTTATAGGGTTTGTTTATATGAATACCAACTGTTGGCATCATGTAATGCCACTTACCGTCAGCCAGACCTCCACCACTCCTGCTAAGGTCTAGTATTTAGCAATGTACATTTTGATTTTGCCACTGACAAACATGAGACTCAAATGCAAAAGTCACTTAGTGACACAGACAACCCAATATAAGAAGCCCTCACTGATTGTGCAATCACTTTCTTTACAGTTACCAGCTTTTGGTTCTGATATTCTATGCATTTCTTATACCAGTAAATTTGGCACTTTGTATTCTCAGACCCTGCATCACAGGTGAAATATGTCCCCCCAAAAAAATTTATAAGGAAAATTAGAAAAAGAAATTAGCAAAGATGCAATTTTCAGAAGAAAGCTCAACTAACCTCAAATTTCCTACTTGTTTTTATAAAAACTAGTAGAAGCCTGATGATGACCCCTGTCAAAAATGATGACAATGGACAGTGGTAAGTATTGAAAGAACTTTGAATTTTATGAAAAAATAAATATGAAGCCTAATCTATCATTTGACTTACTTCGTGTCGCTGAGTAATGCCAGTTTTGAAGAATTACACCTTCATCAGTAACCCTGGACAAGAGTAAATCAAATGAATAAGACTAGGCTTCATACAGTGGTGTAGTGTTTATTATATTCTTGGTTTAATAAATTCTTTCTTATTCAGATACAGTAACAACATATTGATTATCCTCTGACCTAAAGTAAGCTAATTAAGTATAAATGAAAGCAAAAAATGGAAAGTAAACATGAAAACAAGAAAATAATGCACTGACTTATCAGTTGTGTATGATATTTTCAAACAATTAGAAAGAAAAGAGTCATGCATATAGGAAGAAGTGCTCATTTATCCTCTTGTTTTCAGAAATGTGACAAGAACAGTTTGTTATAATCTTCATAACAACTTGTATCTATTACTACAATGTTACCATTAATTTATGAAACATACTATCTGTCCTATGACAATGAACAACTTACTTCTGTTAATGTTCATGACGAGGGACTAGAAAATATAGTAGGAAGATGAATAGTTGATATAAAACAACATTTCAAGCTCTGAAGTAAATTTTACTTACACCGCAGCAAAAGTAAAACGAATTGTTTGATCAGGTCCAGCACATGCACAAGGTGAAGGAAACAAATTGTTCGATCAGGTCCAGCACATGCACAAGGGT
>NW_013670553.1:60582-64824 GCF_000517525.1 Limulus polyphemus | reverse complement strand
TGGAGGAAACAAATTGTTTGATCAGGTCCAGCACATGCACAAGGTGGAGGAAACAAATTGTTCGATCAGGTCCAGCACATGCACAAGGTGGAGGAAACAAATTGTTCGATCAGGTCCAGCACATGCACAAGGTGGAGGAAACAAATTGTTGATCAGGTCCAGCACATGCACAAGGTAGAGGAAACAAATTGTTCGATCAGGTCCAGCACATGCACAAGGTAGAGGAAACAAATTGTTCGATCAGGTCCAGCACATGCACAAGGTGGAGGAAACAAATTGTTCGATCAGGTCCAGCACATGCACAAGGTGGAGGAAACAAATTGTTCGATCAGGTCCAGCACATGCACAAGGAAACAAATTTTTCAGTAGTTTGGAGATTCACCACATTAGGAAGTGGTCATGTACAAGAAGAAGAGGTCCAAAAATACAAATAAAAATTGGGACAAGTATGAATGTTCAGTTTTGTAATTTATTTATTTCCACAGTACCAAATTCTTGTTTTGGACATAATATAGATATTGTTTTAAATTACAACAGTATTTTGTATCAGTATCTATAAGTATTTATATGATTATAAACTATGACTGTAATGAGCAGTTTCATTTGAACATTGTAAATGTATAACCATTTCATACACAACACATTAATTTATAAGAAAAGATCATTTTTCCCTACATTTGATCTATTGCTAATGATCTTTATGAAATAAAAGTAAAAACAAAAAGTACCTTTTGTACTCATAATACAAATTTAGTAAAATGTCCATAAACAATGAAAAAGAACTATCAGATAACTACATATATTTGCTGAAATCCCTGGAAATAAATTATTACAACTTTGTATACATTCTTCCCAAGTCTGAAAAATATCAGTGTCAGTCACAAATGGAAAAGAAGAATTTCAATTAACTCAAGATGCAAGCAAGGAATGTGAATCCTGATGAAGTTCCATGGATAATAGTAACTACTGATGGTGGCTGGAGTCACTGCACAAGTGCCCCAGATGAGAAAAGAGAACAAATGTTGTCAAAACTGGAACAAATCATCTCCTATTTTGCAACCCAATATTACTGTAGGTCTCTGCAAGAGTGAATCCATGCACAGAGTAAGGTATAAGATACTAATTGGTGATGGTTATCCAAGTGTTTATAAAAGTTTTGGGAAGAGTAACTTATGGCCAGTCGTCGAAAAGGTTGAATGTGCCAACCATATGGTCAGAAACTACCCTAAGCAAAGAAAATGTGAAATAACTATTATTCTAGAATAATTTGCATGACTAAAAGTGAAAGAGGTGCAACTCAGTACAACAGTGATAATTCCAGTAGTGTACAAAATCTCAGATTGTTTAAAGAATTGACCATATGTTTTTGGAAGCCACAAAAAATGAAAGTCTTATTTTTGTTCATTATGACTACTGTAGACATGTTTGTAGAAAAATCTGATGGACTGATTTCAAATGACACAAGAAACTTTGCCAAGTCATATGTGCATATCACTGGTGTTGTCAAAGTGCTAGTTTATCATGGCAAATGGTACACTTTAACCTGGAAATCTTCTTTCAGCAAAAGTCCATTTATTGTATTGAAAAAATACAAAGCCTAACAGTACTACAGAGATGGTAGTCACAAAGATGGCTCAGATGCCCAAGGCAAAAAACAAATGCTCAAGTTATTGGCAAACAACTTTGACTATAGACCAAATAGTCAGCAATCTTATTTAACAGGGTGTGAATATCAAAGAAAAACAATTTTTAATGGAATTGCAGGTATCAAAGAAGGTTAGGACTTAAAATAAGACCCAAAACTCGAGCACTTTCGAATAGTTGACTATTCTTCTTCAGGAGAACAAAAGTCTATTACACTTTATATGTGATCCTTTGTGCTAACTCTTATTAAAAAATAAGGTTAGGGATAATATCAAGAGCAAAACAAAAGAACAGAACAGAAACCCAAAATGGAAAGAGGAGAGAAGTCAAAGATTGACAGCTTCACACTTTGGGGATGTACACAAGATGAGCGACAAGATCAAGTGCCTGTTTCGTAAAATGTATTTTGTGCAACAATGACCCAAGTACACCAGCTGTTGTATATGGCATACAAAACAAAATCCAATTCATGCCTGTACCACTGCTGCCAATATAACTGTTGAAACTTTAGGCCTCTTTGTAGATTCCTTGGGTCATTGCCAGATGGACTCATTGGAGTAATGGAATATTAGAAGTGTCAAAAAAGTGTTGAGTACGTTTCATTAATTCAAGCTTCTAGAAAAAAAAAAAAATCTGATCTAGTGTGAAAAATGGTAATCTGAATCTGAAAGAAATTCATAATTTTTTTTTAAAATCAAATTCAATGGCAGCTACATATTACAAGTAGATATTTTTGTGACTTTATTTAGGAGAGGGTTCTAAATTTTGTTACAATGTGCCTTTTAGCATTTTACCAAAGGATCTGGTAATTTATTTTTTAGATTTTTTTTTACCACTAGGTTATAATCTTATGTCAAATCCACAATGTTTCACCAATATAACTACTGCAAAGACAGTGTTATCGTAAGTTTGAGGAAACTAGATTTTGTAAAACTTAAACCAATTTTTTGCATTAGTGCTAAGTTATTATGAGCTACTGTTTTAGTTAAAACTGGAAATAAATTAGAATGTACTTTACAGATGACAACTGGGTTTTAGTGATTAGCAAAAGAAGCAAACTTCATTAATTTTTTTGCATTAATTATAAGACTACACTTCAAATGATTAATCATTACAATTAAAAATGCAATAAACTTAATACTTGCAATCTAAATAGATTTTCCATAAACTTAAAAAAAGTTTGTAATTGACAAGCATCAATGATTCATTGCTATTAGCTTTTAACTATTTTAGTTGAAAGTTAAACATCACATGGAATCAGTCTCAAAAGTGCTCTACTGCCCAAGATATACATCTTTGATGACTGCATTTCACAAGCTCCTGTTGTTATTGCAACAAAGTCACATAAATGCTAAATACACGCTTAGGTTTATGTTGGTATTAGTTACATGTATTCTGTGACTCGCCTCTATAAAATTATCCAATTTAAGCATGCCTTTCATTCACACTTGAGATATTGCAAGTATTCCACCTAGTCTCACTTTTTTTTTTTTAAATTAAGTGGTTAAAAATTCTGATGCTCTTTGTATTTGACAAGCTAGTGTAAAAACAACTGATGCAATCCTCACCACAAGTTGTAACAGCGATAGACTTTGGCATTGCATGACTTTTTTTTGTTCATATAATGCTACTACACAGAGGACTGTAGCAGCTTTTCACGAAGTCATTGCTCTTTGTAGAAACTGAAAACCAAATTGAGAGATACCAAAAAAATTAGACATCAGTGTCTCCCTTAAGTTTAAGCTCTGTTCACAGTTATAATCCACTTATTTTTTTTTAACATACCACATCTTAATTAATGAAAAATTAAACATTCCACAGAAACAATGAAGTCCAAACATTTTTTATTACATGCAATAAAAAAATAGTGTACTGAAAACCTGTAGAAAATGCATTTCAATTACAAGATGCACGTGCATGATCACTGTAACAGCAACACTTACTTAAAAGATGTTTAACATATCCATAATAGAATATTGTTTGGGCTGGATTAA
Organism: Limulus polyphemus; assembly: GCF_000517525.1. Lineage (NCBI taxonomy): Eukaryota > Metazoa > Arthropoda > Merostomata > Xiphosura > Limulidae > Limulus > Limulus polyphemus. Next base: position 61,186 of record NW_013670553.1, on the reverse strand, counting down.
AATATCTTGCTGTAATGTAGTTCAGTGTTATTAAGTGATATTCTTCAAATTACTATATCCCCAAGTATTGTGAATCCTTGAAAGAACTTTCCTCAATAAAATCTCAAGAAACCAAGTAAAGATTTAACAACTGTCAAAAACTTGTTTTGGTTTTAAAATGTAAGAACAAGAATTTTAACTTAATAAAGTATGCAACTTACCTTCTGAATATTTATTTTTTTATTACAGAGTAGCTTTCTGAAGGGTGGTAAGGCCTGACAGTCAATCACATGCTGAGTTTGTGCATCATTACCAGTTACAATGTTTCCAACTGCACGAAGAGATGGAGTTAATATAGACACCTCATCAACATCAAGAAGTTCACAGAGACGAGGAACGACACCAGCATCGATAACCTCTTGGATTTTTTCATTTGTACCATCGGTTAAGTAGGATAAGCCAGCATGCATCTGCAACAACTTCTTTATCTGAAATGGTATCAAACACTTAATTGTTTAGTCAGCAATGTTTCTTAGTTGGTCAGTGTGTGTGTGTGTGTGTGTGTGTGTGTGTGTGTGTGTGTGTGTGTGTGTGTGTGTGTGTGTGTGTGTGTGTGTGTGTGTGT
>NW_013670553.1:53071-60514 GCF_000517525.1 Limulus polyphemus | reverse complement strand
CGACCGACACGTACGATACTGTCACAACTAACTTACTTACTTACTATAGTAGTAGTACTAACTAACTATTAGTTATTACGTACGTACAGTAGTTAGTTAGTTGTGTAGTGTGTGTGTGTGTGTGTGTGTGTGTGTGTGTGTGTGTGTGTGTGTGTGTGTGTGTGTGTGTGTGTGTGTGTGTGTGTGTGGATTACATTAAGTAAGACTGTGTGATTGTGAGTTTAGCCATAAGGAGCATATAGTGGTAGTATCTAAAGTGAATATCATATCTTATATTGTAATAACAGAGATAGAGAAGAATAATTTGTCTTGTCAAAGGGTGTTCTAAAGTAATTGAACTGCCTGTGTGAACTTTGACGAAAAGAAGAATTATTTAAAGCTCTGGATACAACTGTGATAACCATATTGTAAAAACAATCTGACAAACTAATTTTTGTCACTAATATTAATGCAGTTCAATGTACCCAAAGCATATGTGCAGATTGTTTTGGCACCTTGGATAATAAGTTTCCACCCTTTTTTTTTTAATCTTCTTCCTTGCTTATGCTTTCTCTACTTTTTTTTTTAAAGACTGGAAAATGTTTGTTAGGTGTGACTGCATATATTTCACTAAAAAAAAAAACCCTTTGGCCTGGAGGACAGTTTTGGGTCAACTGTGTCAATTGTGGATGAAATTTTAGTCATAAAATTCACAATAATAGAATATGGTTTTTCAATGAGACTGATAGAGTTAACCAACAATGAGAAGACTATTTTAATGTGGAATACTTTTATATTTTCTAAAAATACGATGTAGTTTACTTAAGAAGTATGCTTCTTAAGGATAATTAAAATGTTACTGATCTCTCTCTCGATTCCAATTGCACTAATACATCCAACCAGAAAGATGGCACAATTAATTAACAACATTCTTCACACACACACACACACAAAACATATATATATATATATATATATTGAAAAAAAAAACACAAACAACTCTGATGATTTTCAAGTGTCAACATCAAATACCGTATTAAAACCATTAATACTTTTTTAGGTACCATACTTTGATAGTATTGAAGTTTCATGCATTCTCCAGGCAGTTATCCATCAAGCTATTAACAGTTCAAAAATCAAGCTAATTCAGTTGATTTATAAATTAATTCATTTTCTCTATTAAAGATCTATCAAAATGTTTGAAATACTTCATTAGGAAATAATGGAATAAAAAATTCAATGTTATTAATATTAGCTATCTTAAGGTAACCAAGACTTGAGATACAATACTAAGACTTTTGCTGTAGCATTAATTTTCTGGGGTGATCCTTTTGTTTCTTTTAAAACTCAGTTATGGTTAAAATTGTACTTCAGGTCTCTTTATACCACATACACAGCTGCATTTAAACATGAATTAACATAACAGAAACCATTATACTCTTTACTGCCATGGAAGAAAATGAACACAAGTTAAATAAGTCTTACCATTGTGGTAAATTAACTGACGTAGTGTTGGAAGACTTTGTTTGACAACCTCAAAGGGTGGTGGTGGGTTTTTATTTCTGCACAAGTTGGATAACGTCCATGTCACATTACGTAAAAAAGAAGCCTGGAATACACAGTTTTCCCTCAATAAAAATGTATTCAGAGTAAATAATATTCTAAACTAAATCTAACATCACACAGTCATTTTGAGTTAGCTGTCTTCACGAGATCTTAAAACTTTGATCTCGGTTCTAAATTTACAATCTGATGAAGAATGCTAGTTCAAGACATTATATTCTAAAAATAAGAAAAGTTTTGCCAATTAGTAATCAATTTATTTCTCTGCCTCTATTGCCTATGCAGTTACTCATATTTTATGGACAAATACTTTGAGATTATGTTCTAAAAGATTTGTTTCAAGTAATTACACAGCCTTGCAAATTTAAAACTTCATAAAAGTTGTTTTGGTTTTAGTAACAGATTTTCCATAATTCAGCTATGCAGATTTTGAAAATAATATTTTTTTCTATCACTCAAGGATATTTTTTACAAATCAGGAAGAAAAAGAACTCTTACTTAGATCAAATTATTATTTCGTTTACCACAATGAACATTTTTTTATTATGATTGTTAACAAAAATACAAACAAACTGAAGAAAATAAAGAATACTGATGTCAGACAAATATGCATCCTCAATCATCCCGATTGTTTTTGTGAAATCTATATCTTTTAGTCTCAAAACTAAGCGTTGTGGTCTTTCTTTTATTATTGCGTCTGGATCATTTCATTTGAATGACCAGCAGTAATAAACCATCATGCTGGTGTTCCACCTTCCCTGATACCTCCTCTACATTTCCCCAATGTCTTGATGAAACCTTTTAGTTGTTCTTTGCTGACAGCACCAAGATTTTCAGGGAAATAGTCAATATGAGAGTGTAAGAAATGAACTCAAGCTCATATTACAACCCAACTCTTTGAATTCATCGAGCATGTTACTGACAATATTTTTGTAATTTGGGTCCTTGTTATTTCCTAAAAATTTGACTAACATTTTTAAAGGCAATTCACACTTTTTTTTCTTCAACTTTCATCTTTGTCCTTTTCGAAAAGTTCATCTGAAATCAACTTCCTAATCTGAAGCCCAACAAAAATCCCTCAAGTTTCACTTCTGAAAGAGCTGGGAATTGCCCAGTTTTATGTGAGGTGGAAGTAATAGGACTTTCTTTGTGTCAACCAAACTTTCAGGTTCAATGTTTTTCGATCGTGGTATCAAGCTAACTCTGCATGGCCATTACTTCTTTATCCAAAACTGATTTCATGCTCTACTGTCCCATACACACAAAACACATGGAAACTTGGTATAACCAGATTGTTGACCTAACAACATACAAAGGGCTTTTAAGTCTCCACAAAGTAGCCAACCCTGTTCTTTGCATTTGACCTTATTAAGAGGAAGTTAGAGATTTTTGTACCGAATGAGCAATAGGAACAGATGTATATGTTACTACTGTGAAGGAGAACACTTTTTAAGACTTCTTTTGGAGAAATCAATGAACAATCACCACTCACTTGGTTCATAGACTGCAGCTCCAAGCATTGGTATTAATTCAGGAATATTGTTGCTATAAACCAGTGAACCTACTTTCAAAATGTATGGTATAAACTGTTTCTCATGATTTTTGTACCAATAAAATGATGTTCCCGGAGAAAGTAAGTTCTTAGCCTGAAGTCGGGACCCCAAACTCTGAAGAATCCTTTGGAAGGCCAAAATCTCTCATCAAATCCAGAAATGATACGTTGTGTGGTCTGTCAACTGTTTGTATACTAGCGATGCATTCCTTGTGGGTTCTAGAATGATCAATAAGACTCTCAAGTCGCAATTGGTCTTGAGAAACCTTTATATGTTGTCAACATTTTAAGCATAACAAAATGTAATCCGATTTTAATGAAAATGATTCACTTATGTAAAAGTACATATGACATTTTGTGAAAAATCTGTACCTGATGGAGAAAAATGGATATTTTCAGATTCAGTGTGAAGGAATTACAGTAAAACATAAAAATTAAAACAATTGCAGGCCTGTGTTATTAGTTATTACAATTTGATATGAAGTTTAGATTTACAAATAAAATCAGAAATAGCCATTAAAAACTCTGATAAATACAACTTCCTGGCATTAGTTAAATAACTGTAGAATACTTATCAATGATACACAGTGATGGGAAGTTTTCTTGTTAGCACACACACTGCCTAGCTACACAATATTCTAATTAATTTAAGTTTTTTGAAACATTGTGTTAACCAGACTTGGCTGAAAGGACTGGCCTAAAGGTTCAGCATGACAGGAACTGACTAAATAGATACACATCTGTAAGCATTAGTCATACAAAGAAAAGTTAAAAATTCAGTTCCTAAACTTTGTCACAGTTAGAGGAGCAAAGAGTGGAATCTTTCCCAGATCTGTCCATTCTTCATCATTGTTAGACTCCATAGCATCAAACTATACAGATGTTAGCATATTTTAACAAATGTTAGTTAACCAGTTAACTCAAATATACCTAATCGAAGTACTTATTCTAGGCAACCAGTTAGTCTGTTGTAGCCAGCCACCGAGCTTTAGAACAAGATTTAATCCTTAAATGAAAATATAAATTTCTAACAAAGCAGTATGTCATTTGTGTCTTAGAAAATAAATTTTATTTCTGAATGTGTAATGTTTGACATTCAGAAATTCCACATATCTAAAAACAAAATCATAGGACTTCAGAGAATTTCTATGATCGAAAGACATCAATTATCAAATCAATCTTACCAAAAGACACAAAAGAAGCACAAATATTGGAAGTATTACAACAGGTTAAAGTTATTTTACATGCTATTAAAAGTTATGGAAATAATAAGCATACAAAGCATCTATGATATAACCACTGACCAATGAAACACAAGAAATACTTTAAATATAAATGGAAAATGTAAACATACAATTAAAACGAGTTTTTAACTGTGCATGTTCACACCCATGTTTATTTCAATCAGAAACACATCTATGTAAAAGTCCACACAGCTTTTTGAGTGGATTATTTATTTTAACTTTTTTTCTCTGTTTTTTCCCATTAAATTTCAAAATGAAGACACATGGTAGTGTGTCTTGTGGCAAAAACAACCTGCTGCACAACACTGTGTTATTAACAGGAGTGATAATTTAGCAATTTTCCACCTTCTGTACCTCTGACTGTGGTAATCCAAACTATCATATAATATTTTCAGTGGATGTGCTTTACTGGAATCTTGCTTCACATACAAAATTTCAAGGAAATCAATTAAGAAATACTTGAGATATAACATCTCCAATTTTTATTTTTTCTTCTTCTTTGCACCAAGATTATGGAAATTTTATTTGATAGAAAAAAAAAATACTTAACTTTGTTTGGATTTTTTCAAATTTGGTACACTGATAGATCTTTTCGGCTTATTCATTAGTTTCATTTGGTGTAAATATAAACCACATGTGCAAAGTTATTCAACAAAAATCATTCAAATTTAAAGAAAATATTTTGTGCACACCTACACAAAACTTCACGTGAGCTATTGGTCCAAGATTTTTACTACAGCTTCGCCCAAGAGTAAAAGTGGACCATTTTTAGTTTTTGTCATTCAGATGATTTAGAGCAGCAAAACTAAGTTGAAAGGACGTACAGATATACAAGTATTGATTAGGCCAAGCAAACTAGATTACAAGTTTCTAGCTCAAGTTTACAAAAGAATCATACAAGTGGACTATTATTATTCATTGTCAACTTTTCAGCACAAATTTACTAAATTTTATGAAATCATCATAATTAAAGAGCATCTGGTGTCACATAATATTAGCATAAATAATGATGCATGATATGGCTGTACCAACTGCATGGGTTGATGACAAGAAACTGTTAATCTCAATTCCATGGCATTACTATAAAGGACGTTATTAACACTGTTTTAGAAACAAAAAACTAACACCATACATTTTAAAGAATCTTGCTGATTTTGTAAAGTTATGGTTTGTTAAGAATAATAGGATTGGGATCCTAAAGCTAATGTTGGTTACTATAGAGTGTCACTTTTTTTTTTTTTACTTGCTGTGGTTTGTTGGTATGTATTGAAAAAAAATCACAATATCCAATCAAAAACACTAGGTGTGGAAAAAAAGTGCAGCCAAAAAAAATGTACTGAGTGTGTGACTTGAATGAATATTTTCTGTAAAATTATTATCAATGCTATAAATGTAGCTACATGTTTGGCTGCCAATTTTGATTCCATTCTTTTATTAGTTAGCTAGGTGCATATTTTGTTTTACCCACCATCAAGTTGAATAAAAAACAAGGCCTGGCTAACTAATGAATGAATGTTTGCTGTAAAATTCTTATCAATGCTGTAAGTGTAGCTACCAGTTTGGCCACCAATTCTGATTTCATTCCTTTAATTCACACACTCAGTCATTTTTTGGATGCACTTTTATTTTCACACCCAAAGTGTTTTTCATTAGATTACACATACTGGCATTTCTGTGGCATATAAACCACAACAACTATTCCAATTAAATAGGCCCATGGAAATGTGGAAATGACAGCTTGCAGTTATCAAAATGTGGGACAGTTGTAATTTTGGCTGTTATTTTCTAATCAATTTTTGGTGTTACATGTTTGTGTTTTGCCACAGCTGATTTTGAAAAACTCTGTAAAGTTTCTGGAATTTTGTTTGCATTGCAATCCTTTTATCTTTGGCCAAAACTTGCTTTAAAAGTGAAAATGAGCAACCTATGGAAAGAAGTTAATTTCTCATAGCATTTTGGGCTTAACCTTCTAAATAATATGCAAAAAAATGCTCAATATCATGATGTTATCAAGTAAATACTTTTAGAACACAGTGACCATACAAGTTAAATCACTTTCACAGATTAAAAATGGCTTATGCTATTATTAAGGGTTATTTTTTTAGTTCCCCATGGCAGTTATTTTTTAAAGGTAAGTATAAAAGGTATTCAATACACTATGCATACAAAAGTTTAAGACTTGTTTATTCAATTAATTAGAATATTTAAGTCAGTCATTCACGTTTAAAAATGCAAGAAGGTTCATGAGGTCTGTTAGCAGGCTGATTTCTTATCTAGATTCTTTGTTTACAAAATTGGACAATACAAGTATTGCCTGAATTGTTGTTTCTGTGTCAACAAAACAGAATTTTACTGGTTAAATTGAGACCATAGTGTGCCACTGAACTATGATGATCTCCAATCAATATGGCAGCATTTACAGCCTCGTGTAATGCAGAAAATAGTTCAAATGCAATTCAGGTCACAAATAAATTTGCTAAAAAATTATACCCAATTCTATAATTTAAGCTTTACTACATTGACTTAGTTCCTCAGTTACAAATATTTTATGTCTATATACAGCAACATAGTTTGAAAATGACGTATTACGGCATGTGTAACATCACTAACCTAGTCCAATTAAAATTAAAGTAGTGGAGTCATAGCAGTCAACATGGTCATACAAAGTTATCTGTGAGCTTGTCTGTGTATACTAACAACAGCTAAATTCATAGCTAATGCTATGATAAATAGTAACAGTATCTGAATTCAAAAGTATTAATTTCTTGGCAAAAATAAAAGGATTAATAGTGGGTACAAAACAGCAGGTGTCACAAAAGACTTTATGAGGGATTTAACAAATCTTCACAAAACTCATTTTATCAGTGCCTTCAAGCATCAGTGTGATGTCACCCTTCAAATGAAGTATTAGGTCATCAAGAAATTAATGTTGCTATATTTAGATGACAAAAACCCAAACAACTTATATACCAAAACAAAACATTTATTAAATGAAATAATCTCCATTCTTATCAATGATGCTTTTCTATCTTACAATCAGGTTGTTAGTGCCATGATTAAAGAAATCTCTTGGCTTTGAAGCAAAAACATGTCGATGTCCTCTTT
>NW_013670553.1:51427-52963 GCF_000517525.1 Limulus polyphemus | reverse complement strand
TACGTTTTCCCATTAAGACGGTATTGCAGCAAATGAAAAAGATGGTAATCCAATGGTGCCATATCTGGAGAATATGGTGGGTGGGGGAGATCTTCCCAACCCAACTCCATAATCTTGTGTTGCATCAAACATGCCACATGTGGACATGCATTGTCGTGAAGAACACCTTTCCAATTGAGGAGTGAAGGGCATTTCTGATGAAGGGCTTCATTTAAACATTCTAGTTGCTGACTACAGATCTCTTCATTGACAGTTTGCTGTGGATTGAGGAGTTTGAAATGAATTACTCCTTTGATGTCCCACCAAATGCAAAGCATCACTTTCTGTGGATGGAGTCCAGGTTTGAGCCATTGTTTTTGGCATTTAGTATTTGCATATAGGATCTATTTTTATCACTGGTGACAATTCTGTCCAAAAATGGTTCATGCACATTACATGCTAGAAGAGATGAAGCAACGTTCACACATTGGAAACTATGATCATCAGAGATTTCATGAGGCATCCAAACACCTTCTTTATGGAGTTTTTCCATATTCCTTAGATGTTTACATATTGTTTCATGAAAGACATGCAATTTCAGGGCCATTTCACGAGTGTGTTGCATTAGGTTAGACTAAGCAAGCGTCTTCAGAGCATCAATATGAATTCCAACATGTTGGTCCCTGCCATCACAGTTTTTAAGACTAAAGCCACCTGAACGAAATTTGCTGAATCATCGTTGAAACTTACGATTGTTCAAAACATTTCCATAAACTTCTTTGATGTTCTTTGTGGCTACAGAGGCATTATTTCCCTTCTTGTATTCAAACAGTATTACATGCCACATGCGTGTCTCATGGTGTCCCATCACTATAAGGGATTAGAGTATACTAAACTTTACACATTATATAGGCTACACTAATGTGACGTTTAGGCAGTTCGTTTAACTATTACACACGATACAAGTTTTTTTGAGGTGGTTAATGAAAGCATTCCAAAAGGCGACATTAATTTCTTGATGACCTAATACTTTTTAGTAATTAACATTAAATCATTTATCAAAATCAACAAAAACATTTCAGAATCATTAGCATTTTACTACATGTTGAGAACCATTAACACATATCCAAAAAACTTTTCTTTTCAGTGATTAAAAATTAATGATGATCATTCATTTTTCCACACAATAAGGTTGTAGAGATATCAAAACACTGAGATAAGAGTAAATAAAAGCAACGAATAGAAGACACTAACTGGACTGTCACAGTGTACAGAAAATACTTACTGGACTGTCCGATTTAATAAGGTCAAGCAAAGGTTTCATTATTCCATGTCGAATGATTAGATCTCTGCAATCGGGTCCATCACCTATTTTATGAATACAAAATGAATTAATAGTGTACAAACATCTTTAGGGCCAAGAATAATAAACTTATAATGAATGTACCTAGGTTTCCAAAACTAAGTTCAGGAAATATATATCTAAATTACTACTGCCCAATCAGTAGTATTTCAGCTATATATATATATATATATATATATATATATATATATATA
>NW_013670553.1:47988-51336 GCF_000517525.1 Limulus polyphemus | reverse complement strand
AAAACATAAGATTTGTATTACTTCTATCGTAAAATTACCTCGTTGACACGATAATTTATAAATTCTAATAGTGCTGAGTTCTTACCTATGATAATTTCAGTGCTAGATTTAACTGTACTTATTTATAGGAAGAGAATTAAATAAAAGCCAATGAAATTAATTCCTTGTTTGTCACTTAGGCTTCTTGGAGATACGCGGTTGTAACCTTTATTCTATGCAGAGTTAATTTTATTCTTGTTTTTATAAGAAGAAACAAGTATATTATAGAAAGAAAGCTTAAGCTAAATACATTGTGAAAGATACTATTAGGTAGATCAAACCTATAGAATCAAATATCTCTTGTACCAAAATATTTCTGCTTGTAGATGTAATTCACATACCTTTTCTTTTAAGTTACATTAAAATAATACAGTGTTAAATAAAAAAAAACATTGCTTCTTGGAGAAGTGACAAAGTTATGCAAATTATAAAAGACTATTCTTTTTGTAATAGTTTATACTGATAATCCTGCTTTAATTGAATACGTATCCTGTACTACAAAAATACATTACACTTTTAGAAATATTATAGTATTTATTTGACATGGTTGAAAATACAGGTTTAGTTCTCATGTTACACACAAAGTTCTTTCATTACTTTGAAAATAAACTGAATGCATATAAAACAGTAACAAAATATATGGTTCACTATAGCAAAAAGTTGTGTTATTAACATTTATTAACCATTAAACAGTGCACACACACACACAGCAAATGGTCAATCACAATTTTACCTAAAAAAAAAGTATGTTTTGTATTATTAGAACAAATATTCTTGGAACTGTAAAAGTGGTAATGTATATATCGTAAAAGAAATAAAACTTAGCCAGTCTCACTGAAGAATGAAGGGTGGCAACAGGTGGAAGACAGTACCCTGATGTGAAAGAAACAGCTATCTAAAGCAGAGAATGGGAAATGAACATATGAGGTGTAGTCCCAGTGCTCAAACAGAAAGACCCAAGCTGGAACAACATGGAGGATCAAAATCACCTTAGGAAGAAGAATGACAGAATGTGAAAAAAAAACAACCAAAGTTATAAACTGGATCTAATTCTATCTGAACGTATCAGGGCTAGTAGATGATGAACTGGAGACCAAAAACAAGTGGTAACTTGGAATCAAGAAATTATTCAAACAATTCCTGTGGAGGAGTACTCCACATGAGGCAAAGACACCAAAAATGTGATGATTGAGAGGCCACTCTTTGGGAGAAAATGTATTGAGACTGGAAAGGCAATCTGCAACAAGGATGAAAGCACCTTTAACACAATATGCCAGGAGACATATGTCAAATGAGTGGGTTGAAAAAGGGAAAACAACCGTCTACACAAAAAGGACAAGAATGAATGCCCCCTTGGTGAATGAAATAAGACATCACCATCGAATAGTCGAAATGAAATATGGACTGCTGGAAGTGCCAGTGTTAACATGGCAAGACCTTTCATCCACAGATCATTGTCCTAGAGCCTCCTCCTGAATGACCCATGCTCCTCAATTTTGGAGATGAGCATCAGGTAAGCAAAACAAATCTGGATGAGTTGGAGGAAGTGGTAAACCCAAAAATGTGGGGAGAATATGATAAACCACCAATGCATATAGTCAAAGAAAGAAAGGAGGAAAGTTAAGAGGAAAATCTAAAAGAACCCTAGTAAGAGACCATGGGTCATGCAGCATCTCCTGAAAAGATCATAAATGTACCAGATCCAAAGGGAGAAATGCTTCCATAGAAACCACTTCCCCAATGCACTAGAACCCCTTTGTAGCAATAAGATAGTTAACCATAATGGCGTGTGAACAGAAAACTCCATCAAAAGCATTTGAGGAGGAAAATGGATAGTCCCAACATAGACGAGTGTGTAAAAAAAATATAAAATTTATTAGGGGGGGGGGAGCTAATTTATCTTTAAATTGTGAAAACACAATTGATGCATGTTTAAACAGTTGTTAAATTTCTACTTTTATCATGATCATTAATTATCAACAAAATGGACAACTGATACAACAATATTACTTGCTATCCCTAAGGCAATGGCAAACCTATTCCTAAAACTAAACTATCGATTTCTGGAACTGATACAATAATATTACTTATGTTATTCATAAGACAATGGCAAACCTATTCCTAAAACTAAACTAGCCATTGAAATCTAGACTTCAGACATGAAAACAGTAAAAATCCAAAAAATTTGTCTTGGCCAATGGCTGAAGCAAAAAACCATTAAGCCCACTGAGGGCTCAAAAAGATGAACTTTACTCTCTGTGGTGTATTCTCAGTTTTTACGTTAAATATCATACTTATTGGAGGGGTTGTAAATAAATGAGAGAGGAGGGAATGTTTAGAGAGAAAAAAAAAGTCATTTCTCACATTATGGAAAATTTAGGATTTTTTAAATATAGCCATAGAAAATTAAGAACTTAAATATTACATACTATTAAAATATGGATTATTAGCCACGATTTTATGCTATACTAATTAGTATAACATGAATAAAAAGTAGTTTAACCCTATCGGCATGGGTACCCTTTACTGTGCATGACACAAGATTTTAGTGTCTTACATTCAAAATTGTATTAAACTACTTTTTGTTTATGTTATACAAATAAAAATAGCATAAAATATTAGCTAATAATCCATATTTTAATAGTATACAAGTTTTAAGTTCTTAATTCTAAAAGGAAATATATAAAAAAATCCTGAATTTCCATGCAACACACATGACAAATTTTGTCTTAGCATGTCATCATCCCTATTTTATCCATCACCGCTCAAAAACGTAAGAAATTAAACGTAAAATGCTTTCTGTAAAATCATTACTGCTCAAACAGACCATAATTTTTAATGGCCTTCAATTTTGTTTTGTTACAGAACTATCAAAGACAAAATCAGACCCCTCCTGCCACATCCTCTCTTTCACAATTGGTTGATAGTTCTCTCATACGTTCATTATATATTATTTATAACTAATAGAAATTCAAGGTTTTCATCTATCAAATGGCGTATTGTATAATAGTGTTTTGAACAGATAACCGTCAATGTCACTGAGTAGCAACTTCGTTCCTGTGGGAAAGTTAAAGACTAGCTTGAATGAATTTCTAACGGATCTTGTCGCATAGTTAGAAAGCCAGGAAAATTTTTAGAAGTGAATTTTTCAACTTTTTGCATGTTAGTCTATATTCTTTGGTGTATTATTTAATTAGATAAAATTTGTTAAGTGCTTTACTATAATCACTATACACTATATATATAAAAAATCGGGCTTAAAAGAAGATTGGGTAAGTACTTTATTTCTTGTTTTTCATAGTTATTCTT
>NW_013670553.1:39439-47911 GCF_000517525.1 Limulus polyphemus | reverse complement strand
GTTATTTAAGACTAGAATAGGTAAAATAAGTGGGTGATGTAATTCGATAGAGTAACGTGAGCTGCACTTTTCCCAAGTGATTTACAACTTATAATGGCACTGATAGCAGTTACACACTGTTCAGAGGGCAATAAAACAATAAAATTTAATTATAAATAGATATATAATGTTACAATTTGAAGTCATACTAGAAAGAAAAGAAGGTTAATTTAGTTTTATTTCAATTTTTTTTTTGGCGGTTACAAGGTCGGTCAAATTGACCAATCCCGTTTTAAGATTAGGGTAGAGAAAATAACAAACTATAAAGATTTAGTGAAAAAAAACAAAAAAAACGTTTTAACTACATTTAGGAGGTTTTGGGGATTACACAAATGAAATTTTAGATTTTTGAGATGGCAAAAAGTATTTTTAATTTTAACATGAAAATTACTTCCCACACGGACTTTTCAAAACAAATATTCAATATATTCATGGACAAAACTATTTTATTAAAAGTACTTCACTAAGAAATATGATTTTTTGTATGTGAAAGACTGCCAAATAAAAGCCAGTGCATTTTGGCAACACTACATTTTAACAATGGCTTTTATTTAATGCACTGAAAGTGTAATACAAAATGTATATACAACAAAACCAGAAAAATATTTGTTGATTTCTTAATTTAGAGTCTCCTTTAATTAAAAAGGTTTGTTTTTTGTTAAACACATTGGTGATATAGCAGAAAATAGCTTACTTCTGAAACAATTTAAGTTTAAAATTGAATCAATATTTTTACTTTTATGATAAATTATGTACTTGGCTTTAAGTTAAGTAATCCCACACTATGTCTTTACTTTAGGCTTATTATACCAACACTCACTACACTTATTTCATGGCACACACACCCCTCACCACTCCCTTGCACTCCTGTCACTCAAATTGTAATGAGCAGATAATCGAATTACTTTATCTGGATAAATGCATTTTGACTTTTATGACTCCTCCCATTTAATAATAATAATAATAATAATAATATAAAAAAAAAAGAGTGATGTAACACACTGGCTTTTATATAGGTTAGATGAAGGTTTAAATGTAACTATACATACAATGGAATTAGTGTCTTTAGTTTTATAGTATCTACTTTAATAGCATTCTAAATTATAACAGTACATATTACTTACATTACTCTTTTAGAACCAATTTATTGAATGATGTTTGTAGCTTTTCTTGTAAGTGAAATAAGTAATTTCTACAGTTAATGAACATTTTACAATGTTCACTATTTTACCTCAATACACCTGATAAACATGAATTATGTAATACTAGGCATTCCCTCAAAATAAATTTTCTTACCACCTGACATTAAGACTCATTCTGGTTGAAGCATATAGTGGTAACAGTTAACTTGTTCACTAATCTATACAAATGCATATTAAATGTAAAATCTGTTTCATGATGTTATTATGTTACTTAGGTAGAACCACAAGTATTTTTAAATTGAAGCTTTATGAAACTAAGAAAGAAATGACACTTAATTACAGACATACTTAGATTTAACAGATTCCCAAAACAAATCATGACTTTGAAAAGTATCTAAAAAAGATTTAATGTTTTAAGAATACACCCCGTGAAATTTGTAACAAATGCTTGTACAATGTTACAGTTTACAACGTTCTATAGTGTGCAAAATTAAAATTTTTTTTCTGGTTCAAAACCAATAAAACACAGTGACATCCAACTACCCTTGAAATAACACTTAAAATAATCAAAGTATGAACATTCAATCTTCAATCCAAACACTTCTTTACTTTGATCTTATATACCACTGGCATTTTTATTGTCAAAATAGTCACATGTAATAAGATCATTCAGTAACAAGTTTCTTGGAATATTTATGATGGCTTATGATTTTTTTTATACTTAGCATCTGGCTTAAAATATCAATTTTACTGTACTTGCATATGAAGGTCCAGTAGATAAAACAGACTACAAGCCAGATAGAAAACAAGCGCTTGCACATAGTAAATATTCTAAAGCAAAATACACTATGGTGTGTGTATGTGTGGAGAAGAGGAAAAAAAAACACAAGTAGAAATTGTGCTTACGAACATTAAGTTACATGTATACATCGTCTACAAACACAAAGTACTGTAAACAGGATAGCTAGTACAACAACATCTGAAAATGTTTCAGAAATATAGAAATTCCCTTCACAATAATGCATAAGGCAGGTTAAAAAACAATTTAAAAGTTTGCAATAATATCAGTATGTGATAAATTACAAGATATAGTTTTATCACGTGTGCACCATTTCAAGTAGTAGTAATAGTAATACAAGAGGACATTCAAATGACCTGACTAAACATTCTGGTTTAGAGTTAAATTAAAAACTGTTCATTTCACATATTAATAATTTTGAGGATTAATTAGATTTCTTCGTATATACACTCCATACTAGTGAAAGATATGTCCTCACTTGACTATAATTAAATTTATCCAATATTATTTTTCAAATTAGCATTATACTGAATCAGATTTGTGATATTCTTAAAAGCCAATACAAAACCTTAAAGTAATGTTTGTTTGTTGTTTTTTTTTTGCAAAGCTCGATAAAAATTACATGAACATAGCTGTACATAGGTTTGATATGATAGACTAGAAGAAAAGCCTCCAGTAAACAGCAACCACTATCAATTCTTGTCTAACCAAATATTAGTATTTGGCTGACTCTCTTAGTGCACCCACAGCTCTAAAATACAGAGTGCATTTTTATGGCAGTGAAATGTGAGCATCAACTCAGATTCACAAGCTGGGCACACTAACCACAAGACCACACCCAGCCATAAAGGAGTAATGAGGCAAAAATCAAAATAATTTAAATTTAACTATGATTTTGCAATGCATTATAAACCACAATAAAAAGTACAAAATAAAACTCTACTACCTGCAATATTTCCTAAGGCCCACACAGCTTGTTCACAAACATGAGAATGTTGTGAACACAAGAGTTTGATAAAAAGTGGTACAGCTCCAGCATCCACTACACACCGAGTTTGGTCCGAATTTCCTGATGCTATATTTGTAAGAGCCCAAGCTGCTTCAAACTGGAGAGGGGGGCTGGAAAAAACATGTTGATTACAACTATATTTCAGCATGCATGTAAAGTAGCACTAAATCTAATTAGATAACTATCAAATTATGCTCTTATCCACCAATGAGTTATTGATCACTATTTGATTTTCCCAATTTAACAGTTCTAACAACTTGTATTCTTATTTGTTTAATGATTATTCCCCCCTTTTTCTACTCAAGCAACAATAAACACAAATTAAGCACTGTCTTTAATCTCAAACTCTATTTTAAACACAAATATAAAACTTACAATTAGCTCGCAAAAACTGCATACACATGTTTATTAACAAAACAAGACTTAACAACCACAACAAAAACACTACATAAATTAAAAGGATCACCAGAACATAAACAATAATGTGAAATATAAGATGTCTGTGGATTTTGGAGGTAACTGCAGAATCAGTACCCATATTGCAGTGGAGATAACAGTTCTACCAATCTTAACTTTCATTCACTAGTCTCACATGTTAAAGAAAGAATAAACAACAAATAAATAAGTTAGGAAAGCCAGATATGGGGGCTCAAGCCCAAACATCCCATATCTATACCACCCTTCACTGCCTGCAGACAATTCTGGGAAGGTGACCGCTCTCCAAAGAAATATGAAAGATAAATAAAAACAAGATCCTACCACTGAGGGTAAGTAAGGCAACCTTATCTTCTGACATTGGCATTCCAGCCCCCACTATAGCAGAAAAGGCCAAAATTAATACAGTAATTAGTAGTAGACAAATTATACTAGTATGAAAGTATAAAAACCCAACCAAGTTATGTAAACTAGTATAATTCCCAACCTCCACTCCTTAAGTTTATTCGTAAAGTCTATTGTACCTACTAATTTTCAGAGTTTATCTACCCCTTTATAAGAGCTTTTATATTTATGTGCAGTAGAAGTGTTCATAAATGCATAAAAATAGTGCAGTGCCTAGTTCAGGGCTCAAAATTATCAGGGACCAGGAATCTGCTAAGGTAGCCCCCTTTAATGCACTATCCAAAAGGACCCACACTAATGAGCAGCTAAGCTGCGAACAAAACTGCTTGCCGATCAGTCAGGATATCACAATCAGGGGATGTACAGCAAAAAAGCAAAACAAAATTCCTTGGTAAATATATTGGATTGAAAACTTTCAGGTCCAGAAGGAGCCTGAAATATAACCAGGGCAGTCAGAAACTGTAATTTCTATTTGCCCTGTTCGCAAAAACTACTGAGGCTGTAAAGAAATTAAGATTCAAGAATTGAGTGCTTTGATGAAATAATGTTAGGCTTAATGTTGATGAAGCATGAGAGACCGATTCACAAGTATGATTGGTGAATAAGGTAAACAAGGAGTTGATACCTCGTAATAATAAATGTCGAGGAAAAACCGAGACAGCAAGGAGATGGAGACAGGAAATTCACAAAAAGAAAGAGGGCAATAATGAAACTGGAGAAGGCTTCAATATAAGAAATGGACGTTGACAAAGCAGGTGTGAAGATGGAAAGAACCAATACTGTACCAAGAATATCCAGTTCAAAGTTCACACCACTTGTATAAATAAGAGTGATAATTAGGGTCTGAAGCAATTAATTAATTAATTGATTTTTGATAATGGATGAATACATCTAAAACTAGTACAGATAGTAACATCTAAAATGGGTTTCAATTTATTAAAATTGATGGCAAAACAAATACTCAGTATATTCACGAACAAAACTTTATTTTATTAAATGTACTTCACTAAGAAATATGACTTTTTGTATGTAAAAGACTTGTAATATTAACAGAAAGACTGTCAAATTTCGTGAAGATATACCCAATATATAGAGTTATAACTATTGAATTTATGTCAACTTTAAACGAGTACAGAAGGTCACGTGACTCGGTCCCAGAGACAGAGCCCATGTCGAAAGAATTAAGATAAACGTATGTAGTTCCATGTTGCAATTTGAAGTCACTCTAGAAGAAAAAAAAAGGGGGGGGGGAAATTTAGACTTATTTCTATTGGTTTTTTGTGGTTACGAGGTCTGTCAAATTGACCAACCTTGTATAGAGTTAGGGTAGAGAAAATAACAAATGAAATATAAAGTTTTACTGACAACAAATATTTGAAATGTATTTAGGAGGTTTAAGAGGTTACGCAAATGAAATTTGAGATGCAAAGTATTTTTAATCTTAATACGAAAGTCACTTTGCACACAGGCTAGTCAAAACAAATACCTGATATATTCACCGACAAATCTATTTTTTAGTTTATTAAGAATACTTCATTAAAAAAAATGACAGTATGAAAACTATAAAGAATTTAAACAAGCACAAAAACGTCACATGTTCGGTCAAAACGAACAGGCCCATGTTGAGTGTTAAAGAATGTTTCAGAAAGATTTGTCCATGAACTTTCAAAGCCTTTACTGTGTTAGTCTGAGTGAAAGTTAATTTTAATGCTAAGAATGGAAATACTTCATATTTCATTTGCATAATGTTTATAATGTTATAAATCAATAAATTTTTGTTGTTGTTTTTTGGCCAAATTTTATATTTTCTCTAGCCTAACAGCATACTTGATCCTTGAGTCTGCAGAAATCATTAATGTATAACTGAAAAATGAGTAATACCATTCTTTTGTCTAAACTGACAGTGTTCTTTGGAAACTTAACTCATTTAACAGTTTTAACTCAACTATGAACCTTTTCACTTCCGTTTTCTTTTTATGACTTTATTGCAGTACTTTGTACCCACTGGAGCAGTAATCTATGCATTTACTAAGCAATATGTTACAGCAAAAGCCTGCAGCCATTTCAAATACTAGTAACATAACACATGCATATGAAATTTGAAACTTTGTGCTGGTTAGCTCAAGCTTGGAGAATTTTAGATATTTTACTGAAGTTCTTATACACTAAGCTGAAAAGCTTACAACTTTTAAATTTTAGTTACTTTTGCTAGAAAATATATAACAAATAGAAAGCAAGGACTTGTAATATTCACAATATATTCTCAACAATTTGCACTCCAAGAGTTCTTCAGAAAGTCTCATAAATTTGGGTTTCCAACAATATATTCATGTAGATCTCAAACATGAATTTTAGAGATATAAAAATATACATTAGTAACAACAATAGAATGTCTGAATGCTACTATAGTTTATCCAGCCGTCTATGTAAGATACAAATGGCTTAAAAACATTCTGCTAGCACTACAATGATAACTTAACAAAAAACATTTTAATGATGAATAATTGGGACAGCGAGTTGAAAACCTGCTCTATTGCTCATAAGCATAACCACCAGCCATGTAAAGTTGATTAGCAAAACAATCTCAAAGTCAAAGATTCTATGGTGGGCTTGACAAATTTATTGCTATCTTGGAATATTAAAGTAGAGCATTCAAGTTTCAGATTCTTGCTTGTAATTATTTACACTTGTGTTTCTAATTAGCTGGAAAATGTAATAGCTTAGTTTTGATGTTTGAAAATATTGTACTGAAGATATCAGAGGTCCATGGTGTCACATGACACAGAAAAATAAAGACTGAGAAATTAAAACCTTAATGTAAAAATTTGAATTTAAATTACATTTTCATATTAAGTCTATTGACATATGTTGATAATAGTTATTTAAATACTTTTTGAATATAACACTGCTAAAGGTCACGACATGCACACTTTGACTGGGCCACTCAACCCTTTTGCGACGGGCTTGGTATAATATACACGAGTTAAGTATATACAACTTTTCAAGCAGTAAGTATATCTTCACAAAACTTGGTAGACTTTTAGTAAAAATTACAAGTCTTTCGTACACAAAAAAAAATCAGATTTTTTAATCAAGTATCTTTATTATAGATTTGTTTGGGAAAATAGTCTGTTTCATTCCCAGTCCAAGTGATTTTCATCTTGTAACTAAAAAAAACCATTGTTCGTCCAAAAATGTCAAATATTATTTGTGTAATCTCCAAAACCTCCTAAATACACATCATACATTTGTTTTCAGTAAAATTTTAAATTTTTTTCTGATATTTTCTCTACTCTAACTCTATGGGATCTGTCAATTTGACCGGCCTTGTAACCACCATAAACAAATTACAAAATACATTTAAATTATGCTTTTTTCATTCTATGCTGACTACAAATTATAACATAAAAACACAAATATTTAGTCTAAATAGCTTAAATCTCGTAACATTATACATTTATATATATTTATTATTTTTTATCATAATGACCTTCCAGCCAGATCTGGCTAACAATACAGAAGTTCCAATGATGCAGCACACGTGCACTCCCAATACAATATCCAATAATATAAAAATGACCTTTAGTCTTTACAAAATGACCTGGCTTGGCTGTATTTTTGTGGAGTAGTATTTTGTAAAATACAGTCATATTTCAATTATTATACATTAAATATGTATATACATTAATACTATTTACAAACAAGTTCTCATACTTATTTTTCTTAAAACACAGAACAGTAAATAAAGAAGTAAAGCAAACAATTATATCTTCTAGTTATGACCTTTGTACTCGTTTGCTGCTTGTCATAGGTTGCCAAGCCTTATGAAATTCCCCACATGGAGGATGTGAAAAGAAAAATTGTAAATAACCAAAAGAAGAAGAAAAAAAAAAAGAATGCTAATCTACTGTATCGATACCATAGAATTTCACTATAATTTATCAAGCATAGTAACTAAGCTATATTTGGGTCTAAAAAATACTACATTTCAAGTTCACTAAAGACTTACCTTATCTTTCGAAATCTTGTGTGAAAAGAACAAGATTAATCAAATAATACATCAAAATAGCTGAAAAAACCACTAGGGAGACATTATGAGCTTTCAATTGGTTATTCATGTCATATATAGAAGTGTACACTGAGTGGTCACAAGTAAATAGACACCTAATTATTCGTCATTTAACTGATTTATGCTAACTAATTTGTGTTCACAGAGCACTATATAAATGAAAATGGTCAGCACACTAATTATCTTGTGCTACAACATGCATAGAACTCAAGGTTCTCTCGATTTGTTAGAGGAAGGATAGTTGGTCAAGCAGATGGTGGAATAAGTCAGCGGCAAATTTCGCAGAATTTGGGAATCCCTCTTTCGACAGTCAACAAAATCATCATGCAGTTCAGGAAACACGGCAAGGAAACAACTGAGCAGCATCCGGGTCGTCCTGGTCCGTCGGAGAGGACAAAAAGGGTTGCCAAGAGGAGCATCAAAATGGATCCCAGATTAACGATTGCAGAAGTGGCCAAAGTTGGTAGGATGAGCCAGAAATATGTTCAACGGATTCTCCACAGATTGGGTTATCGTTGCAGAGCAGCTAGATGGAAGCCCTTATTAAGACCTGCCAACACAGTCAGACGAAAGA
>NW_013670553.1:35090-38950 GCF_000517525.1 Limulus polyphemus | reverse complement strand
GATTCGCTCAATTTTCGGACAGTGGAAGGATATGGGTCTGGAGAATGCCTCACCAAGAATTTTGGCTCAACAGATTGCAACCAACTGTGAAGCATGGTGGTTTCAGCGTGATGGTTTGGGTTGGTGGGAGGTCGAGCTTAGTGGAGTGCGTTGGCAACATACATTTTGCAAAATACGTCGAAATATTGGAGGAAGGACTCTTGCCACTTTATTCCTCGGGTTTCATGGACAAGAACACAACATTGTTCCAGGAAGATGGAGCACCGTGTCACACTGCTAGAAACACCCAAAAGTGGCAGGAAGAAAATGGTATCCAGAAGTTGCTCTGGCCGAGCCAATCTCCTGACATAAACCCCATCGAAAACCTCTGGGCCATACTTGACCGGCAAGTCAAGAAACAACCAAAAAAACCAACTTCGAAGAGCGATCTACTCCAAGTTTTGAAGTAAGAGTGGGCTAAAATCCCACAATCTAAAACTGACAAGATGATTCTCACGATGCCCCAAAGGATCAATGAACTTCACGAAGCGAAAGGAAGATCTACTAGATATTGATTAAATTATAAATATATCAATTCATGTGAATATGACTTTGTGACCACGCTGTGCATATGAGAGAGCATATCCAAAAATACAAAGAGGTGGGCCACTGTGTTTGATTAACTAAATAAGCAATATCTTAGCATATAGAAAAGATAAGAGGTTCTTATTTTATATTCTAGCTTGTCAATATCAGTAGTTTGAGTTCCTAATTTGTACAAAACTATAGACTTTGTATTTGGACATCACAAACATCTAATCTGAACAAGTGCTGCATTCAACATACCACATGACACACAAAAAAAATCCAGGTTCAACTGTATTTGTTTAATATTAAATTAAGTAACGCAATAACATGGCCTTTCACACATGACTCGTCGTGATAGGGTTAAAGTTATTTCCATTAACAGTACGGTTAGAATGTTTAAAATTTCTAGTCTTTTTTTTTTTTTTTCCTTATTATACTTTTGTTATAGAGATTGTTTTGCATAGTTAGCTTAGCTTAGCGTGCGTGCGTATATAGGGCTAACAAATTTTCTAAGCTTGCCCAAACTTACAAGTTATTACTGGGATTATTAAGAGAATACCAAACTGATGAAACAGTGCATTCTAATCTTTCTTATTATGGACATAATAAAAGTGTATTTAATTAAATATACTTATTATCAAGTTCATTTTTAGTACAAGTAGGTAGCTAGCTCTGAACATAAGTTAATATTAATTAACTAGGTGTCATATCATGCACAGAAAAATGAGGAAATTCTTATACATTTCTCATTCAGAGTATACTCAAATCATTTCAAAACAAAAATTTACAGTTTTACAAATCTATGAAATTTAAAAAAAAAGGGAAAGTGAGTTTGTTTTGCAGTTATTAATTACAAAAAAATTAATATCTCCATTGCATGAAACTAGAAACAATAATTTTTGTTTAATCAACTTACTTTGAATCACAAGAAAGAAACCGGACAAAAATTGGAACAACCCCTGCTTGGATAAGAGAATCAATAGGAGGATTTCGTTCCCGAGAGAGAATTTTCCTCGCTGACTGAGCTGCTTGAAAATTTAGAGTCTCATCCTGACTAGATATACCTTGGACAATTTCTTCCATGGACATTACAGCTACAGCATCAAGCTAAAAATAGTTAATGTTCTTTTATAGTATTTATAACAACAAAAAATTTTCAATGATGAATAAAAATTCTTAACTAAGTATAATAGAAAGAGAAAACACTTACGGTTTGTAGAACATTAATGTCCACAGATGTTAAGGTTTAGAAAATTTGAAAAATAATACCTCTCCTACTCTTCTTTATGTCAATTTACCAGAGAGAGATGAAAGTTAGAAAAGTTACCAATTTGTTTTTGCCCAAAATATTTTTCATGACTAACAAATAACTTTTTAGAACCTTATGTTTCAGTTCAGTTTTAACTTCTTAATTTTACGGTTGAAACAAAACTGTTAAACTAAACACTACAGTTTCTTAAGATTCTTCAGTTAAAATTTATTCATTGTGGGATACAAATTACTTTAAGTACTTGTTTTCTTGTGACTTCTTATTTACTTTTTGATGTTCTGATATCAGACAACAGAGTTGAAAGTAAAATGTTTTAGAATACCCTATGGGTTACTTAACAGTAATTTGCTAGTATGTGTCTTACTTAAGGTTCATATTCTCTAATTGTAGTTTTAATTTTTTACATTTAAGGTCAACCGTTATTTGTTTACACACACACACACACACACACACACACACACATACTATATCTGTCATAATCAGCTCCAATGAAGCAGTATGCTCGATACCAAGATTCATTAGACAGTAGTGCCTGATGCATAGTGTGTAAAACTGAAATCATTGCAGTTATAGAGTTATTTCATACTTCATAAATCCTGATATCATACACCTTGTTTCTCGCACATTTTGGAAGCTTCAAACATAAGGAAGTGTGTTAACAGAGAACAGTTATTAGTTCAGCTTTATGGTCTTATTGAAGAACACAAAAGATACTTTTCAGTGATCTAGATAAAGAAAATCATGTGATTCTACAGTTCTAAAACCAACACAGAGAATATTTGGTATATATAGAAAACAAAAGCAAGTTAACAGTTTTATCTATTTATTAAACAATGAAAACCACAACCCTTGACCAAACCTTTGTCCTCTGTAGTCTATCTCAGCTCAAAAATACAGTTCTATCCCTAGGCCTTAACTTCACCATTACTTTCAACTCAGTGCCAACCTTACTTTGTCACCACCATTAAGAACAATCCCCCAAAATCTACCCGAGATAAGTAGCCGTACAGCACAAAGAAACATAAAGGAATTTCTCTTGCAAAGAAAAGAAAGCCCTTTCACTTTCAAAAATTCCATCATCAGATTGTTGTGACAACTGTCATTAATTGTTAACAATAAAAAAATGCAAAGTAATTGATTATTAACATTGAAAAATACAAAGATATCCCTCTTGGAATGTTTCTTATATATACATTATCTTTTTCACAAGTTTTAAGATTTTAATCAACATAAACTGTACCTTGTTTTGTTCACCAAGGGGGCTAGTTGGATCTTCACTAAAAGAAACATTTCTTTTCTTTAAAAGCTGTTCATCCTTTTTTTGTTTGCGCAGCTCCACATTAGCTTCCGTCCTTCGCCGTCTCATCTCCTGTAAAATGATTTTTATTATCATTATTGAAGAGGAAGTAATTCACATAATTTAACACCTCAACATCATTCACAATTTATACAAGTATTCTAAAGTAGGAACAAAATGACAGATGATAAAACCAGGATTACAATCACATTTCTAAAGTACATACTTCTAAATTCACAACATTCTATTCCAAGACTTACAGCCAGTAACCTATCCCCCAATCAGCTTAGGTAGGATAATGGTCTTCAATTTATCAAAATTATTTAGCTATTCAAGTAACAAATTTAAGGCAAGATTTCAGGTAAATTATGCATCAAAATCTCTCTGGATGCCTAAAATCAAGTTTAATAAACTTTGGGAAGAATAAGTGTTATCCACCATACTATACTACTTCATAAGTTGGAAATTATGATTATAACAGCATACTACATTTACTGCAAACTACTCTCAATAATTAGTCATAGTTTTTCAAGATTATTTCTATGCCAGACCTAAAGTATAATATAAGCACTATTTTCAGTGCAAAACATAATCCAATTTCACTGATGTCATGTTTGAGGTGCATTTGGGGGTCGTTATAAACTATTAGACAGCACATGTCACTGATGTTTATCATTTGTTGGAATTCACTTAAACTAAAACCAATTCTCCTTAAAAACTCTGTTT
>NW_013670553.1:33320-34090 GCF_000517525.1 Limulus polyphemus | reverse complement strand
TCTGAAGATATTTTGTAGGTACGGTGGATGAGGGCGTGGATGGTTCCAGTTTTGTATCTTTGAGGGCATTCACTTTTAGCATTGAGGTAGATTTCCTGGCTAGTAGGTTTTTGATAGACAGAACAACGTACATACGCATGCATTAATCCCATTGTTTGCTCACTACACACTTCTGTGTATGTATAGTACACTTAATGTTTCAAATAATCTCATATTTGAGAATATGCACATTATTATGTATCTAACAAAGCAGGGTTTTGTTTTGTTGTTTTGTTCACTTCCTGTTTGAGCATATTTCATGTGGAAAAGTTTGTTAACTTACCAAGCATTTTATTTGCCTAACCACGTGACCTTTTTTTGTACCCGTTTAAAGTCTTTATAGATTTAATATTTATAACTCTCAATATAGTGTGTATATCTTCACAAAATTTGGCAGTCTTTCAGTTAACATTACAAGTCTTTCACATACAAAATAAAAATTTTGTTTAGTGAAGTATTTTTAATAAAATAAAATTTGTTCATTAATATATTGAGTACTTGTTTTGAATAGCATGTGAGCAAAGTAATTTATGTTAAAATTAAAAGTACTTTTCCTCTACACAAAGGAAATTTGAGATGTCTTTAAAATATCATAAACACACTTCAAATGTTTTTTTCAGTAAACCTTTATCGTTTATCTGTTATTTTCTCTACCCTAATCTCAAAATGGGATCGGTCAATTCCAACCAACCTCATAACCACCTAAAACAAAATTCAAATAAACCCAAATT
>NW_013670553.1:24431-33310 GCF_000517525.1 Limulus polyphemus | reverse complement strand
TATCTGTTATTTTCTCTACCCTAATCTCAAAATGGGATCGGTCAATTCCAACCAACCTCATAACCACCTAAAAACAAAAATTCAAATAAACCTAAATTACCTTTTTTTTTTCTAGAATGACTTCAAATTGTAACATGAAACTACATTCGTTTACCCTAAGTAGCATTAAGTCCGTAAAAGTATACATCTATTTACAATGTTATAAAATACGTCATTTGATACATGAAAACCTTGACTTTCTATTGGTTATAGGTAATGCATAATTAAACATTAGAGAGAACTATCAACAAATTCTGAAAGAGATGTGACAGGTGGGTGTGATTTTCTAATTGATAGCTGTGTAATCAAACAAAAATTGAAGGCTATAAAAATTATAGTTTGTCCGAGCAATAACAATTTTAGAGAGCAATTTATGTTTAATTTTATACTTTCGAGGGGTGGTGAATAAAATGGGAATGATGACATGCTAAGAGAAAATGTGTCACGTGGGTCACACTAGTGGAAATTCAGGATTCTTTTTTTTAATAGTCTTGAAAAATTAAGAACTTAAAACTTGTATACTATTAAATTATGGATTATTAGCTAAGATTTTATGCTATTGTAATTGGTATAACATAAACAAAAAGTAGTTTAATAAAAATTTTTTTTAATATAAGACACTAAAACCTTGTGTCATGCACAGTAAAGGATACCTGGGTCGATAGCGTTAAAAATTCAACTAAGTTCCTTGATACATTTCCAGTGAGAATAAAGTTTGAATTGGAAGCAAAATAGACAATTCTCAGTACAGAACACCATGTAATATAATAAGACATTTGATAGATTAATACTTTGGCTTTCTATTGGTCATAAATAATACAGTATTAAACATCAGAGAGAACTATTGGCAATTTGTGAAAGAGGATGCAACAGGTGGGAGTGGCAAGTGGGTCTGATTTTCTAGTTTATGGCTCTGTAAACAAATAAGATTGAAGACTAATAAAATTAGCCTTTGCCTGAGTGATGACAATATTAAGTAATTTATGTTAAATTCCCTACTTCTTGGTGGGGTGGTAAATAAATTACTGAAGAGTGAAGACCTAGAGAGCATATGTCACAATTTTCATACTAGGGGAAATTGAAGATTAACAATTCCTTATGAAAGGAAGAACTTAAAATTTAAATAATATTCAAATTTATCAGCTACATTTTGATGCCATGTTTATTCATATACATTGAAAATAAAATAGCTTAAATTTTGAATGTGACTCTGTAGAAGTTTATGATATGCACTCTGATCTACCTGATGCAGGATGAGGAAATGAAATTGAAGCAAAATTTTTTGACAAGTTACGTAACCATTACTAATTTTGCAACTAAATGATGATACAATGTTAAAAGCCCTAAAATGTTTTTAACCCTATGCACACAGGTGAGATAATTACTGTAATTCCCAATTTACTTTGACTAATTCCAAGAAATTTGGCAAGCTTTTACTAAATATTACAAGTCTTTTGTACACAAAACACAAATATATTTTAAATTAAATATACCTTTATCAAGAATTGTTCATGAACATATTGAGTCTGAGTGTTGACTAGACCATGCAGGTGATTTTCACGTTATTGATAAAACTTATCATTTTACAGTTTTCAAATTTTATTTGCATAACCTTCGAAACCTCATAAATGGATACCATGTGGTTTTTTCAGTAAGCTTTTTTTTCTTTTTAAATATCTTATTTTCTCTATATAAAATTCTTTGATGTGAACAACCTTGTAACCACCACAAAAACATACAAAATAAATCTAGATTACTTTTTTTTTTCCTTTTTAAAACAGCTTAAAGCTCATAACAGTTTAGGCCCATTTTTTTTTCAAGTCTATTGTTTTATTACTTTTGAACCATGTAGCTAAAAATCTTGCAATAAAAAACTAAATCACACGGATAAATGCCGTATAGATTACCCCCCCCCCCCATTATCTAATTTTAATTTTTACATTAATTACTTTTATATCAACAAGTAAAAAATACACATAAAAACAAGAAACTTTGTATTTGATTGGCTTCATTTATTTGCTGCCTGCCCATTGATGAAATTTAAGCCTACTTTGTTTTTAATAACTGACTATTAAATGTCCCATGACTATTATGATTTAATTGGCTTTCTAACTAATGCATAAGTGCCTTAATATAATTTCTTTAGATACTTGATCTGAACTCAAGTGGGAGCAGCTTTCAATTTATAGCTGAAATAACTGCAAACCTCTATTGAAAACAAAGTAGCATTATACATTATTCAGTAAATTCAAACTAACTTCTGTATTAGTTATAAATGAAGATATAGCAAATGTCAGAGAAAATTATTGGCAATTTGTGAAAAAGGATGTGATAGGCGGGCGTGGGTGGGCCCGACTTTGATTTGTCTCTGTAAACAAAAAGAATGAAGGCTGGCTACAAAACTTAGACCATCCCTTAGTAACATCTATAGCAGCAGTTCCCAACCTTTTGACCACCAAGGACCCCAATGTTTTTTGAAAGATTCTATCTACCCAACAAACTGTTTTTGTTACTAATAATTAACTTGTTTTTCCATTTTTCACTATCAAATAAAAGACATATATAGCTGAGTGTGCAATTAAAAGAACAGCAGAATTAAACAAACTTACTCATTTAATGAGATAGTATTATCTTCACGGATCCCCAGGGGTCTGGGGACCACAGGTTGGGAATCACCGATCTATACTAAAATGAGTAATTTACACTAAACTCAGGGCACCAGAGATGGGTGATGATAAAAAAGAGAATGGGCAAGTAGGAGCAAACAAACGTCACTATACATCTCAGAGAGAGAGAGAGAGACTGAGAATTTGATATCTTTTAAAATTAAAAACATTAAAAATTATATGATTTATTAACTATGTTTTGATGCCAAGTTGTATGCATTGATAATAAAGTAGTGTAATTCAGTTCGAATGCACACTTTGAGCTACCCATAAAAATAGGGTTAAGTAGCCCATATTATTTTTAAACATTATACTTAAGCAAAACCATTAATTAATGAAAAAAATAAAAATAGTAGGTTAAATAAATACCTCCACATCTTTCCCCCTATTCTTGAAGTGCTTCAACCGATTGTCTTGGCTCGGCATTTGGGCACCAATATAATCCCAACTTCACCTGAAATGGTATATTGTTTACTATGCATGTATGTACTTATAACAATGTTGCAATATAATAATTAAAACAATCACATGCTGACAGAAATAAAATACTCAATTATTTCACAACAGGCTGAAAAAAGAAGTTTAACAGATATTTGAGAATGCTGTGAGAGCAAGTACTGAAATTGGTATGCTGTAAATAATAATGCAGAAACAATCCAATTTTAGTTGTCCCAGTATTTGCATGAAAGAATACTTTTGAGTTTTTATTGTTCAATAAAGAATAAAAACATCAATTGTAAGAAACTAATATAGGTATGTACTTCTACAGCAATTTCAAAAACTATTATGCATACCCAGTAATAACTATGTATAGGTGCTTACTGTTCTATAACATACTTATACTTTAAAAAACATTTACTTTTCTTCAACATGATTTGTAGGAATGTACATTGTATACCACCACCAACAGGCTAATTTGCTCCTTGTTACTGAACTCTTATCACTTTTGGATAGATGATACAGATCCAATATTGCATTACATAAACACTTTGTAACTCATATGCAAACATGTGCATTTTAGACACACAATAGTGTAATTTTTTTTGTACTTTATTTAAATTTCCTGTGCACATATAATAAATGATTTTGCATAAATGTGACCTTTGGTCTAAACTAAACTTTTAAAAACACACAATGTAAAGTCAGTGGAAATATTAACTCCACTGTTACCAAGTAATTAATTAGTTGACAGTAGCTTAACTCAATTACCTATGAGCATCAGTTATTGTCATATAAAATAACTGATTAACCAAAATTAAATAAAAATCAATGAATTCCATAAAAATAATAAAATAATTGAAACTATCCAGGTGATCAGAATATTGCAATTATTATTTCTAATTAATTCAAAGTTGTTCAGCTTAATTGCTTAGTATCACAACTCACAAGAATAATCAACTGATAGAAATTAGTGCCTCCAATTACTCCAAATATCAATCTCATGTAAGAATTTGTGTAATGTAATTTATTAATGAGCTCTATTATCAAATTCCACTAACTGTCCAAATCGAGCGTTTAACCACCGAAATATGTACGTATTCATATATTCAGATTGTCTATTTGATTATACTGGTGTCATAGCAACACAAATAGCTTCTATAATAAATGCAAGAGATACCAGGTAACAGTTTAAAACTATGGACACAATGATAAAAAAGAACTAGCTTAAACCCAACCAGATTAACTTGCAGAAAAAAAGAAAAGTTATATGTAAGAAGAGAAAAATAACTTTTGATTTGACATGATAATCTCAAGCAAATGTTAAAACTAAACACACAGTGTCAGTTCAAATTGGCTGGACCAATAAAGTTCAGTGATACACCAAACAATAACTCTCTTCATGGTCTACTTTGGTCTAGCTGGTTTCACTGGA
The DNA here is from genome assembly GCF_000517525.1 of Limulus polyphemus. Lineage (NCBI taxonomy): Eukaryota > Metazoa > Arthropoda > Merostomata > Xiphosura > Limulidae > Limulus > Limulus polyphemus. The sequence continues at coordinate 28,732 of NW_013670553.1, read as the reverse complement.
ACCAGAAACATTTACTATTCGAAAACACAAAGAAATCTTTAAAACCATCTAAAATTCTTTTAAGCTATTGAATTTGTAGAAACAAAGCCATACAATAAACTCTGTGGTGCATATTATATTATGCATAAACTGATACATAGATATATCTGCCCAAATTGAACTGACAGAAAGTCAAAAAATGATGAATGAGGATTGTAAACAACCGATATGTTGTTCTGCCAACTACTTCTTTATATCATATCACTGGGCATAAACACACTATGTTGTCCTAACAACAGTTTGCTATACATCATATCCTTGGGTGTAGCTACATCAAAAAAACATGTACTACAACAGTTACAAGTGGTATGAACGATATATCAATTACATTATGACATGAATAGAACAGGTAGATGTTACATATCTGGTATTTCAAGTTTACAACCAATGTGATTACAAAATCTCTCCTATACTTTCAAAGACAAGCTCATATTTCATTATTAATATTTGGTTATTGATAATTTATCTCATTTATCCATATAACTAAGTACTACCACAATACCCGTGTGCAAGTTTGAAACTGATGGACTTTATTGGGACTTGCCTTGACACGGGTATCACACAGTATCATGTTACCAGCTAGTGATAATTTGATATCAATCACTGATATTGGTAATGGGAAGGTAACATAGAGCAAAAGGTTTGATTTTATATATATTTTTTATTAATAATTAACTACTTATTATATTATTCAAGGCAACTGTTTCATCATTGGACAGGTAATATTGGTTTCTTTGTAAATTTTGAAAAAGTACTAACTAGCGTTAAACCGTTACCCATTTGGACTAAAAACAGGTACACCTTTGATAACTTTATCACAAAAATATTAGGAATAGCTTTATCTGAATTCCATGCTTATCATTTGAAAAAACATAATAACCTGTCCAATGATAAAACAGCTGTCTTAAATAATCTAAAATGTTTAAATAATGTAGTCCTTTAAAGAATAACCTCTGATTTCTCTAATTTCGTCAAATCCATGGAATTTGATTCATCTGTATACATTACATCACAAATTTTTATATTAAGTCATTATACACTAACACTCCTCTTCATGAAGTAATAAAGATAAGTAGCGATTTAATATTTCCTGATAACACTAAAGTCAATGGATTAACTAAAAATCAATTAATAAAACTATTTGATATTATGACTAAAGAATCTCATTTTGTGTTGAATAATAAGACATATGATCAAATTAATGATGTAGCCATGGGCTCACCACATGCTCCCATACTGGCTAATTTGTTCTTATCTCATCAGGAAACCAATTGGTTACAGTCATGTCCATCCGAATTTAAACCTTTAGTTTATAAAAGATACGTTGATGATACTTTTATTGTATTCAGAAAGCAAAACCATGTCAAAAAGTTAAGGTTATTTAAATTCAAAGCACAGGAATATAGAGTTCACAGTTGATAAGCAAAAAGAATCCAAGCTGCCTTTTTTTTAGATCTAGAAGTCATCAACCAGAACTACAGGTTCAAAACTAAGTACTACCACAAACCAACATTTTCTGGCCTGTACCGTCACTTCAGCACATTTATACCAAACTGTTGCAAAACTAAATTTAGTAAGCATTTTAGTTTATAGAACTTATCCCCAAGTCAGCCCAAGAGTAATCTTCAAACTGACCAAACAGATACGCAAATTTTTCCTGTTTAAAAAAACCAAAACCAAAAAACTGGTAGTATACAAATATTTGTGTCACAAGTCTATTTTGGGTCAACGACTCAAACCATAGCTACCAGAATCAAGGTGCATGCACATAACAGCCCTTTCAATAACTCTGGAATTTACAAGTAACGAAAAACCGAACACTTCAGAATAATATACTCAGGTGAAAGATGAATCGATGCTAAGAAAAAAAGGAAACATTCCTAATTTGTAGCTTACAGCCTAACCTGAACTATCAACTAGCTACATCACTGCATATCAAACTATGATCAACTCATAGTGCCCGAGATGGGCAAAAAAGTGTCAATATCTACTGAAATAGAAAAAGAAAAGAAAAAAAACTTGTTTAATAATTTTGTAGATTATTAGTAAAAATTACAAGGCTTTTGTAAACAAAATAGCTGATTTTATTATTAAGTTTTATGTTTTTTTAAATAATGATTTGCTCCTGCATTTTTTCTTTTTAAACGTTGACTGTCCAACATGCAGAGTAATTTGTATTTTAAGATTAAAAATACTTTTATGCATCAGAAATTGTTAAATTTCACATGCAAAATATGTATAACCTCCAGATAATTATCAAACATTTTTGTTTAGGAAAAACTTTATTTTATCTGTTATATTCACTATTGTATCTCTGAATGAGTTTAGTTGATTTGAAAGACCTCTTAACCAACATAAAAACTAGGAAATAGATATAAATTATGCATTTTTCCTTCTAGAATGACTAAAAATTGTATAGCTATGTATAACTAACATTACAGAATTTGCAATGGCACAACACATGTTACTGTATCCAATAGTATAAAACTGGTCTTTTCAAAGTGTAAACTAAACTAAAAAAAAACAACTATTAATAAATAAATTTAAAGAAAAAAAATCTTAAAGCCAGCCCTTATCACTCATTTACTTATGAAACCTTGTCTTAAGCTCACTTAAATTTACTGCCTCTACATAATTCGAAAGCAACCCATTCCAAAGGCCAACCACTCTGTTAAAAAAATAAAACTGTTAGCTGAAGAGGACTTCTACCCTGCCAAATTTTATATTTATGTCCCCTAGTCCTACTATCCTCCTTTTAAATATGAATAAAATATGATGCATCAACACTATCAATTCCCTTTAAAATCTTAAACACCTCAATCATCATCATAGACAGCAGTACATCGATAATTCTACCGATGCTTAGCTGCCACACAATCATGAATTATTATTACAAGAAAATGGGGACAAAAGTGGGATCTAACACGCCATGAATACGGAAATGGTGGAGCACATACAGGCGGGGGCACAGCACCTCAATCAGATCCTTCTTAACTTCTTTCTTCAAGAGAAAACAATGAGATTTCAACCTCCCCTTGAATGACAAACCCTCCATCCCAGACACCATTCTAGTAACCCTTCTCTAAACCCTTTCCAACAATTCAATATATTTCCTAATATAAGGAGCCCAAGACCGAACACAATGCTCCAAATGTGGCCTAACGAGTGACCTATACAACAAAATCATAACCTCTTTAGACTTGTATTCAATATTTCTGTAGATACAACCTAAAATCCTACTTGCCCTACCACTCGCAACAGCACACTGCTCGGATGGCTTTAGAGACTGATCGACTATTGTACCAAGATCCTTTCGTAACACTATTAAGGTTATTCCCATCCAAATTATACTAACTGACATGCATTATCTTGCATTTATTATAATTAAAACCACTTGCCATTTATTTGGCCAACTCTCTAAATGATCTAAATCATTTTATATATCAACAGCATCCTCTTCACAGCTAGCAACACCCAAAACCTTAATATCTTTTGCAAATTTAAGTAACTTATTCACAGTTCCTTCTTCTATATCACTGATGTAAATCAAAAAGAGCAAAGTTCCTAAGACTGAGCCCTGAGGTACCATACTTTTGGCATTAATCCAGATTGACTGAACTCCATTTGTAACAACCCTCTGCTTTCTTCCATTCAGACACTCTTCTATCCAATTTGCCAAGTTATCCCCCACACCTATACAGCAGTTTATCTTTTTACAAGCCTTTTATGTGACACCTTCTCAATTGCTTTCTGAAAATCTAGATACACCAAGTATACATAAGCAGTAACCTTTCCAAAGAAGGTAAAAAAATATGTAAGGCAAGATTTTCCCTTAGTGAAACCATGTTGACTATGCAATAAAATTATAAACTTTGTTAAATGACTTTCCAAAACCTTTTCTACAACTGATGCAAGACTAATGGGTCTATAATTACTGGAACAATTTTTACCTCTTCCCTTGAAAAGAGGAGATACGTTAGCTAACTTCCAATCGTCTGGTACCTGCCCACTATTCAAGTCCTGACAAAAATAGTAGCAAGTATCTTGCATATCCAATATTTAACCTCCTTCAAAACCATTGGGGAAAATATCTGTCCCAGGAGCCTTATTATTCTTTAAAACTTCCCAATTTTTTCTTATCCAGCTCAGAATTAATGCAGTCATCTTGTTTGATCTCATTTGCATCTATCAACTGTTCAAGATGTGGAATACTGCTTAAACATTCATTAGTAAAAACCAAAGAAAAAGCAAAATTTAATAAC
>NW_013670553.1:18645-23948 GCF_000517525.1 Limulus polyphemus | reverse complement strand
ATAATCATCAGATATAAGCCCTCCTTTATCATCCCTCAAGGGTCCTACTCCCATCCTAACATTTTTTAACATTATTGTATTTAGAGAAATCCTTTCTGTTAATTTCTACATTTTCAGCCAACCTTTTCTCATAGATTCTTTTTGATGTCCTAATTTCCTCTTCCACCAACTTTCTTGATCTTCTAAGTCTCCTGTCATACCAGTTAATTTAAATTTCTTTAATTTATGGTGCTTTTCTTTAATTTTATCTCTTATACTCTTTGCAAGCCAACCTGGTTCTTTACTTGCAGCTACCCTCTTATTTCTATAAAGTATATGTTTACCTTGAATATTTCAAAATTTAACTTTTAAAAACATTTTCCAAATCTGCTCAAATAACGACAAATAATTCTTGTTGCATCCCTTCAACATTTGCTTTTTTGAAATTTGTAACCAAAATATCATTAATCTCCATATGCAGCAAAACAGTGAACCTAATAGAGCAATGATCACTAGCACTCAGATGTTCCCCAATTTCCACCCTCTCGATCATTCCTATATATGAAGTTAACAATTAATCTAAAATAGTATTGTTTCAAGTAGATTCCTTGACTAATTGGTAAAGAAAGCCATCTTGAACAGCATTTCCCAATCTATATGCCTGAAATTAAAATCACCCATTATTATTATTACCTCATTAACAACAGCTGAAATCTTAATCTCATTGCAAAGTTTCTCACTAATTTCATGCTATTATCTTTCATATCTTCAACAGTATGTAACTCACATTTTACATATAAAGCCACTCTTCCCTCTCTCTTTAGTACTCTATCCCTATTAAATAACCTATAACCCTGTATTTCAAAGGAAGTTCTGTCATAAAAATTGTCTACATTTAACCACATTCCAGTTATTCCCATTATATCAAAATCCTCCATTCCTACCAGTGCTCTAAAGTCATCTATTTTATTTCTTATACTTCTAGCATTACAATAGTAACAATTAAGTCTACCCTTATAACTACTTCTATAATCATTTCCTAAATTAAATTTCTTCTCTGCCACTTATCATTTTGCATTTAGTTTATCCCGGCCCTCACCACTGTCTAGTCCTAGTTTAAACTTCCCTAACAAGTTACAGCCGAGTTAACAGCCATAGCAAACAAACCAGCTCCCTTCTTCCACTGAACTGATCCCACAAGTCTAACCAGCCAATTTGCTCATCCTTACATACTAACCTAAGACTACCATTTAGCCATAGTGACCTACTTATAACTTCATCCCAACAGTTAATTCTGGGCAGTATCCCCAACAAAATTAAGTTATGATCTTTTTCTTTAAATACCTTTATCAACCCTTTGTACTTATCAATTAGCTTCTCTGACCTACCTTTCCCTACACCATTAACCCCTACGTACACCACAAAAACTGCATCTTTGCTAGCCCCCTTTGTCAGTTATATCCTCCATCTGTGCCCTAGGTTGTATAAACTGATTCTTTTCTCCCTATTTACTCCACAGACTGTCCTATCCACATGCTTTGTTAGGGAATTGCCTATAACTTCCTTATCCTCTACATTCTTCTCTGTCCCATTTGATTTCCTTCCCTTCAATAGTTCCTTGTCTGCAGAAGCCAAGGGCTGAAATATGTTGTTCAATATAATAGACAATACAGACAAATTATCAAGGCACTGGCAATGAACTCGCTAAATTTGTCTGCAAGTATAATGCAGCATGGATATGTTGTTGGAATTTGCACCCAAGTAACAAGAAAATTTACCATCTTGCATTTAAAAGAAATACTGCTTTAGTTCTGATAAAATCTTGAAGTTCAAGCAACAGAAAACAAGCTAGTAGTGGTAGAGATACAAATTTAACCATAGATGTGCAATTTAATGGACAAGGCTATGAACCAACATATTGTACTCAGAGCAGATGCATTTCTTAGAAAAACACAAGATTAATATGCAAAAAATATGAACTACATCTTCATTATAGCCAAAAAAACTTGCTGTCTCAATATTTATCCTTCAAAAGAATGCTTTCAAGCTCAGTGTTTGCAACACTGTTTTTAAAATTATTTTTTTTTGGTTACTAGCCTGTGTTACTTAACAATTAATCAGTTTTAAGTTATGTAATTTTTTTTTATTAAACATAAAAATGATGAAAGAAAATTGTTGTTTTTTTATTCCATCATCCACAATTTCTGTAACCTTTACGACCTGTTAGCCTAACATTCTCAGTCATATGGGAACATTTAATCATTATGCATTTTCAAAATGAAGAAATTAAATTTCTTTCAAGACTGTAAAAACAAAGTATCCTGAGTTAATAAGGTATCTTCTCTTAAACATTAAGCAATTAACGTGAAAAAATTCTTTCTTCTTTGGTAAGTCGATAAAAATTAAAAGGTTAGATACCAGGTGTCATTTATTTGCCCAATGATCCAAATCCCGTTGTAAAACTAAAACATCATCATCTCACAATTAGTCAGTAAATCACATTCACAGTCAACTAACTTACAAATACAATTCAGTTTTATACCAAAAATTCGGCAATCTTGACAAATTTGTTAACCATTTCTTTAATTATTAATAAGCAGATATTTTCTCAATTTAGAATTATATTATGACAGTTTTAAACATACATGACACTGATAATATTAATACAAATGGTGCCAGTAACTGTAAGTTGTAACTTAAACTTATTCGTAATACTAATAGTATTGCTAATTACTACTACTACTAGGACTAATGAACATAAAATGTTAACTTATGACTCGACTAAAATAGACCAGAAACTGAGAAAAAGAATCAGATGTAGTATCTTCCACGTATAAAAAAACAGAAATAAGTTAAACTTACCTTAATAAATGAAAATTATGGAAAATTCTGTTGATACTGATAGACACTGCTTTCTTTCCTCTACGTTTACGCCTACTTTGACTCTTCCTTCCTTCGAACTAGAAAACGATCTACAAGAAAAGAAAACCAACCGCTTAAAACAAATTTTGACGGAATTTAGATTTTAACTACTTGTTTGCTGATTGGTTGTTTGACATGTGACGTTAGTTGAAATTCAAATATTTAAATATTGGTTAAACGTTATATGGTCACATAAGCTAGTTTTGGAAATCAAAACTTAAGTTTTAAATTCGAATGTAACCAAATTTAATTTACTTGAGCCTTCTATATCCCATATTTAATTTTCTGTTATAATTTAATATAAGTCTGTTTTATTGGACGATAAAAAAATTTATATTTGGCAAAATCCCAAACTCCCTACTACATATATATATATATATATTTTATATGAATATGCATCGCTTTAAATATAACCAAATATAAGAAAGTTTAAATAACATATATCTGAAAAATTGAAACATATTAGTTGAAATACTGACTAAAATTAAATAAATTTGTTTGAAAGAAATGTTCTTCGTCAGATAATTATTTAATTAATTGTTTGTTTCAAAACTTTCACGCAGTGTTACTGAAAGTGTTAGCTTCTATCTTTCTTAGCGCAAAGCTATCTGCACTCTGTCCACCACAGTGAATCGAGACCTGCATTTTAGTGTTGCCAGTTCGTAAACTTCCCGCTGACCCAATGGAGAACTACAAAAGGAGGATACCTGCGCATAGCCGTTCTTAATTTTGAACTGATAAACAGGTCAATAACTCTCACTGTCAGTTCTTGGGATACACTTATCTCGCCAACCATCACTGTTATATCTTACCCATGGCCCAAATTGCGGAATTTTGTTTTTGCGGAAGTAAACCACGAACCTTGAATCCTAGGTTTCACAGTCCGATCACGCTAACCACTAGGTCAAACCCAGCCTCTTATAGCGTATCTTTACTATGTACTAAAGGTTTCAGTTTTGTTGTCGTTGTTTTTAAGTTCTATGTTGGAACATGCTCTATCCGGTTGAGGTCATGTTCTAAATCCAGCCTGAGGTGTTACTTTCTGTAGATTGTCTGTAGTGTTCAGTCAAGGAAGTTATCTGTTATAAAATAGAAAAGTTGCGCTTTATTTTACCTTATGGATTCCCACATTTTTACAATACACATAAGTAACAAGGTAGTTTTTGGGGAGGGAGTATATATTACTATGATATACATTTTATTAACGTCTAATAGTTCTCTCATATATTAAATTTTTGTCTTGTTTACAGTATAAAACTATTCTATGATCATTATTAAATAAATACTGGTAAAATAAAAATATGTTTATGTTTTACTGTAGTGTTCTGCGACCTATCCCGATACCTCTTGCGACCAACCAATCTGTCGTGACTCTCAGTTTCAGAATGGCTTTACTTTTTATTTACTGTGTTAGAAAAAAAAAAGATTACCCCACCTCTTTTGTGAAATGATGCTCCTGGTCAAGCCTCCAAATATAAAGTGTCTGTTTGCTTTGAATTTTGCGCAAAGCTACACAAGGGCTATCTGCTCTAGCTGTCCCTAATTTAGCAGTTAAACACTAGAGGGAAGGCAGCTAATCATCACTACCCACCGCCAACTCTTGGGCTACTCTATTACCAAAGAATAGTGGGATTAACTGACCGTCATATTATAACGCCTTCATGGCTGAAAGGGCGAACATGTTTGGTGGGACGGGGATTCCAACCGGCGAACCTCAGGTTGCGAGTCAAGCGTCATAACCACCTGGCCATGCCGGACCCAAATACAAAGTAATACTAACTCTTTTTATTACAGTCCTTATTATAAACATAGAGTGTTCAGTCGCTTGTATAGAACAAGGGACTGTCACTTTTTCTGGATTCCCTCTTTCAAACGTCTTTATCCTCAAGACATGTCCCACACTGTCTAAATCTAACGTTACTTAGCTTGCAAGAAATCGTATTTACCCACAGCACATAGCCCTCTACACGTCGCTGGTTATTCTCATTTCAACAAAAGTGAAGCCGTGACCTCTATACATCAGTTATACGACCATTGCAGAACACTATTGTTGCCATGCTTTTCACAACATGTAGTGTTCCAGGAATATACTCTATTGTTACGTCTCCGTGTGTTAATTGATTTTCCGTAACTTCGTACCGACGAAACTTAAGCGACACAAGTCTTTACTTAATAAAACTGGTTTATTCTTTCCGAATATAACTTTACCGATACACTTATTCTCAACAGTCGCGTTATAACAAACTATAATAACGAACGAACGTTAACTACAACAATACGTCTCTCTCTCTGACTGCAGTTCAATTACTCACTATCTACACCTTACCTCCCTGCTTTTATATACCAGCCTACCCTATATCTAACAATTACTTGAGCATTCCTGAAAGAACAAGATAGTTCTA
>NW_013670553.1:15628-17710 GCF_000517525.1 Limulus polyphemus | reverse complement strand
GCCAAGATACGGGATAGTTCTAGAAACAAGAGAGCGTGAGAATTGTCACGTGATCTCGATGACGCAACACTATTTTTCCTGAGCAGAACAAGTATTATCTATGACAGAACAACAAAAGAATAAAATTAACTATAATGAGATCAACTTTCTCAATCACTTGTTATGCGAAACCTGCACATATATAACATAAATGATAAATTCAGAAAAACTATAATATTACAATAAAATAGAAATACATGGCATGTTGTTTTCCATGCATTAATCACTTCCCTACTTCAGGCTTTTCCTCAAGTTCATAATTAATTTCAACCTTATATTCGCACCTTAAGTGGCCGATGAATGAAATCGTAAATAAATATCCTTTAAATTAACAAAGATTGAAATGCATTACTACTGAAACTCTTTAACAACAATAAACACACTACACGATGAAAATATAGTAATAATGAAAATAAAACCTGTAATGATTCATTAACGTGAAAATGAAACACTTTAAGCAAGTAGTTGCATATGTACATAAAAAAATCCTTTAACAGAGATTGCAAATACACACACAAACTTTTAATTAAATCTTTTAACATAGAAAATTCATATTAAAATCATCCTTTTAAAAATGATCGCCTCGCCTACCCCCTTAATTATGGGATTGTCTAACACACTCTGCAGATACCCAAAATAAAACCAAATGAAAACCCCTAACAAAGATAATTACCAAAAGTTTCTTTTAGCATAGAAAAATTGTACATCAAATAACACTTTTTAACACTGAATTAAATGACATTAAATACAAAATAATCACACAAGCAGAATCTCTTTAATTATAACATCTCGAAATAATTTTAATCGTTCATACTACATGTATACTAAACCATTTGAAAAAAGCAAGATAAACGAAAGGAATACAAAATAATAAGGCACCAAAATCCAATTATCAATTGAATGTATATATCAAAATAAAACATGCATGAAAATGCACACAAGCTTTTTTAAATTAAACAAAATCACATTATATACCATAATGCAATACAAAAATAAAATTAAGTCCTAATATTAAGTAATTAAGTAATAATAGTAAGTAGAATAAAATCAAAATATAAAAAGATTCAGAGATATCTATAAGTATACAATATACACACTAACTCAAATAAATGAGTAAAATAATATATTGTTATGCCTCTGTGTTCGTTTGTTAATTTTCCGTAAAAATTATTTCCGAAGAAACTTTAGCGATACAAGCCCTTTCTTAAATAACACTAGTTTATTCTTTCTTAATACAACTTTGCACTACACTTAATTTCCACAGTCACGCTATAACGTAAACAAACGCTATAATTCACAACAAACGATTCACGCGCTTGACTCAATTGTCCGTCTCTATCTCTGTCTGCAGTTCAATTACATTGTTGCCGTTGCAATTCATATCCACTTAATTTGTCTCACGTTATCCGGCGCACTTATATACAGGAATAGAGGGCGCCCAGCACATACTGGATTATTCGTGGTGTTCCCCGATCCTTCGAGAATATCATGACGTGTTACCAGAGTCATGTGACTACCACTGTCGTAACACTGCCCCTTCCTTAGTATTGTTCGTCCCGACGAATAACCACTTACATTAAACCAATAGATAATTAACAATAACTTCATTAAATGTACAGAATTTACAAACAATTCCGTTGGGAATTGTCCTATCACCGGTAACAATCACATCAGTGGCAGTAACTTCATCAAAGGCTTCACTGTTTCCCTTCTCAAAACCGAGCAGAGTTTCTTCTTCGACAGTGGCCTTTCCAGTTGACACGTCTACAGCGGCATCTTTTGTTCCATTGTTCACTTCATCCCAACTTCTTATCATAACTTAACATCACCGAATCAGCAGACGTTTTCAATTTTGAACGCACTTGATGGTGAATATTATCCATCCTTTCCGATAACACTTTCACGAATGCTGACAAATTTTCAGGCAACTCTTCATAAGGTGGGCGACCTGTTAATAGATCCTCTGGCGACCGAAGTTCCCGACCAAACATCAACTTTGATGGAGTGTATCCAGTGGCTTCATGCTCTGCTGTCCTGTAGGCC
>NW_013670553.1:7908-15257 GCF_000517525.1 Limulus polyphemus | reverse complement strand
CTCATACCTATCCAGTAAAATCTCTGTCGTATGTGACTCAATGTATTCTTGACTCCGAGATGTCCTCCTGTTCAACTATCATGGGACTGATGCAGCACAACTTTCCATAACTTTCTCGGTATAACCGTTTGCCAGGTCGTCACTTTCCCATCTCCAGAAAAGAATACCATCTTCAAGCTTCAACTGGTCCCATTGTGCCCAATAGCTCTTTGTCACAGGGCTTAAGCTAGATACCTTCTCCCAAGCAGAGAATATCATGACGTATTACCAGTGTCACGTGACTACAGCTGTCGTAACAAAATATAAAACAGACACTTAACCAATGACAAGTACGAGATCAAACTCTTCTCTCGTCATTCCTAGCAGTAGACAGTCTAAAGCAGCAGTAGGTTGTCGACCGGCCACAATAGTGGTACAGATTATGTCTCAGGCCAAGGCTTTCCTGTTTTATATCAGCTTTGTGCGAATCTTGCAGAATTTCTCTTCAAGTCAGGAGGGTGGAGTGCCACATTAATGTACCCAGCTCTCTTCCTCCTACAGGGTCTACATCTTTGTCTACTTTGTGGCTGTCTCCTATCAATGCTGTTTTAGCGCTGAAATCTACTTGTATGGGGAAAATATTGATTTAAAGATATCATTTTAAGTTCTGAAATTGTAAGAGAAAAGTTGGGAAACCTAAAAATTGATAAGTCCCTTGAACCAGACAAGTTTTATCCTTGAGTTTTACAGGAACTTAAAGGTTTTATTAGTGAACCGCTACCTAATATTTTTTATAGGTCATTGAGTAGTGGAAGAGTATTAGAGGATTGATTAAAGGAGGTGATAAACACTGTCCAGACAATTACAGGCCAGTTAGTGTCACATCAGTAGTTGGAAAGGTTTTGGAGAGTATGATTAAAGATGCATTCCAGAATCACTTAAAGCAGTTTGGTATAGTGTCAAAGAGCCAGCATGGTTTTACTAAGGGAAAATCTTGTTTAACAAATCTTCTCACATTCTTTGAGAATGTTATTGCAAGAGTTGACGAAGGAAATAGTGTGGAATATTTTTTAACCTTGATTTTCAGAAAGCATTTGATAAGGTGCTTCACAAAAGACTAGTTCCAAAAATGAAATCTGTGGGTTTGGAGGGAAATGTTATTAAATTGAATACAAAATTAGCTGGAGAGTAGAACGCGGAGAGTACTAATAAATAGAGTTAGATATGACTGAATCATAGTAACAAACTGTGTGCCTCAGGGCTCTATGCTGGGTCCTCTGCTGTCTGTGATTTATATTAATAATATTGACTCTGAAATGACTAACAAAATATTGAAGTTTGCAGATTACTTTAAGATTTTGTGGTGGCTAACTGTATCAAATATGCTGCAGACTTAAAGGGAGAATTAGATCATTTGATGCATTAGGCCAATACGTGGCAGATGATGTTTAACTATCCAAAATGTAAGGATGCATGTAGATTTTCACAATTCAAATTAATGTTACAATTTATAAGGGAATACATTAAATACTGTGGTTGAAGAAAAAGATCTTGGTGTTGTGATCGAAAACTAGCTTAAGTCATCTAAAGAGTGTATTGTAGCTAGCAATAAGGCTAATAGGATTTTGGGTAGCATCTATAAAAATATTGAATACAGTACAAGAGATATTACTGTTCACTGTATAGATCACTTGTAAGACCTCATTTAGAGTACTGTTTACAGTTTTGGACTCCCTTCCTCAAGAGAAGGTGGAGAGAAGAGCCACTAAAATGATACCTGGGATGGAGAGATTGTCCTATGAGGAGAGACTAAAATCTCTAAACTTGTTTTCTCTGGAGAGGAGAATGTCAGAAGGGATTTTATTGTAGTTTTTAAGGTTAGTAATGGTACTGATGATATAGATCCATAAAACTTTTGTGTTTAGCAGTGAAAAAAAGAGGACAGGGGGTCATAAATTCAAATTTTGGCAGCGTAGGAATCGTCTACAGTTTAAACAGCATTACTTTTCAAACAAGGTGTTTGGCTTTTGGAATGAGGGTGATGGGGCAGAAAACTAACTGAGTTGAATAAAAGATTGGATGAATACATGAGTAGTAAGGGGTGGTTATAGTTGGGAGTTGAAAGGGACGTCCTTGATGGGCTAATAAGCTCGCTTTCGTCCCTTTAAACGTTTATGAATTTAGCTAGACAGTGATGTTGGTTGGTGAAGTCAATGTAATGTTTTGCACGTTCTCTTGGGCGACAGTTGGTCAACTGCCATTGAGGTAGAGGCCCCTTCATTCAACTCATTCTTCTCGGCTGCAGACTTTGTTGGTGCTGGAAGTGACGATGGTATCTACCCTACTGAAGTGCTCTGAAGATACCATTCTTATGGTGTTGATCACAAGCAATTTCTCCATAACTGGAGCTTGGTCCTTGTTCTTTGGCTCTGAAACACTACTTCCAGAGCCCAGCCGCCGACCCTCGAGTAGGATTCAGATCCAGAAATATCTTTCTTTGTTTGAGGTCCTACCAGACATGGGTGCACATGTAATATTGCTGTCGTGAGGTGGTTTGCATTGCTGACTGGACATCTGATAGGTGGTTTTTGGTGCTTGATGGAATACTAAAACTCCTCCTTCATGGGGGCTGAGGAAGTTGTCATGAACGTCTCTAGTTTCTAGACAGCCTACAACTTGGGTTCTACCAGCCCAGTAGGATTGGATTTGCTGGCTTCTTCATTGCTGGTATCAATACATCAAAGGTGGATTTGGCTTCCACTGGGTGATCTATGGTTTACAGGGCTATCCGGTCCCTGGGATCTCAGGATTACCCAAGAAGTGTCACAACAAGGTCCTTTACATGAGATGCATCGACAAGATATGGATCTTTATTTATTAGTTTGGCCTTGTCAAAGATTAGGTCAGCTCAAGGATTCTTGGGATCAGCCTCGAACGTTAGCTCTTTGGCAAAGAGAAAGTGTCAAAGACATATTGATGTTCATCATCAAAATTTCGTCCTTCCATTTCCATGTCAGTTAAAGAATGTGGAATGGAAAAAAAAACACAATTGGTTACATGAAGACAAGATAGCCAAATTGAGCAAGAGCCTGATCTTCAATAATAAAATTACAGATTGAAAATGCAAGTTTGTATTAGTTACATTTGATCAAAAGGTCAATTAGGTGTATACACTTCTCTAAAGATTACTTTTAGGAGCTGGATATTCAATTATCTTGGTCAAGAGACATTTCTATGATATATTAACACCTGCTAATGCTCTAAACATCCATAGAACAAGTATCCCTAATACCTGTGAACAACTTGGTCCACAGACGTCATTGGGTGTCCACTTGAGCAATACTTTTTAGCAATGCTAGTTTCTGTTACCATTCCATTGACAGCGGCGATATGCTTATCCTTTGGCCCATATCCATTTCTTCTGCTAAATACTGGTTATCATGTAAGTATTGTTCAGTCTCAATAGAAAAGAAATGGAGTCGAGACTGCAAAACTGGATCCTAGATACATGAACTGACTGGAGTTAGGTGACACCAACCATTATGTTTTACTTTTAGAATCCACTAACATTTAGATTGTTATTTCTAGGGACCCTCTTCCATTTACGAGTTAGTTTAACAATAGTTTTGGTGCATTTTACAAAGTATCACCACGTGGGTGTTACTTTCTGCCTCTCCCAATCACACTTACAGCCTACATTTTCATTCATATTATAATGCACCTTCTACTGAAACAATTCTAAGAAAATATTTAGAAATTTTGGGTTTGGTTTTGAATTTCGCATAAAACTACTCGAGAGATATCTGAATTAGCTGCCCTAAATATAGCAGTGACAGGCTAAAGGCAGGGCAGCTAGTCAATACCAACCACTGCCAACTCTTGGGCTACTCTTTTACCAGTGAATAGTGGGATTGACCGACCATCACATTATAATACTCACACGGCTAAAAGGGCGAGCATGTTTAGTGTGACGAGGATTCGAACCCGCGACCCGGAATAAAAAAGGAATAAAGATATCTAAAATTAAATCAATTTAACAGCTTTCTCTACAGTGTTTCGCGGGAAAGCTGCATATATACATAATAAATACTATAATACTTTAAAAAAACATAGAAACAGATGGTATATTCATATATTAAACATGTTGGCGAAGCTAGAAATTGAAAATCAGAATAGTTGCCTAAAAATATGAAGAACGCCTGAGAAGTTTAAGGATAGAAGCACGCATATGACCATTTTAGGGTTGCTGCTTCAGGCTAGTTGTGCGAATGAAGTACTTAGCTGGGTACAATGATTATAAATTACTTAGCAGGACACAATACTTACATAAAAGATTATCAGGAATATGTTTAGAGTAACGAGTTGATTGGAACTGTTGACTAGTTATCAATGCAAGAACCACTTTGTACGGCAGTAATGTCTTCGATTTGTGAAGAGGAAATCGCAGGTATAGTGATGAGAGTGGTTGAGAAATCGGGAATCGATAAATTGATAGAATAACTAGGATAAACAAAGATTGAAAAGTTAATGAGCATAAAATGTTAAATAATACTTTGAAAATAAGTATATATAAGATTCAAAGTTAAGTATAATACATTTATGAATATATATGAAATGGAATACTATGATATAATGGGAATCACTGAAATTTGGTTAGATACGGAGAACATTAATAAAAAAGAATAATTTTGAAATTTCAAGCTATAAATTGTGGAACAGACTTTGTAGAGGAGATGAAGTGCTTGGACTGAAGACATATATATATGATAGTGAATGTATATGGGGTAAAATCAGGGGTTTAAAGGATAGGAAGTTTTTAATTGTCATTTGTTATAGGTCACCTTTGTGAGACAGATTATGTCAGTACGAAAATGTTTAATGAGATTAGGGTTTTTCATGAAATAACCATAAGAGAGTCTAATTGTGCACACATTGATCTGGATCAAAATGAGGCAAGTTGTGATAGAAATGAAAGTTCTTTAAAATGTTCTAGCTAGTTTTCTATGCCAAATAATCAGGGAACCAACCAGAAAGAGTACTGCTTTTATTTATTGTCAACCATAAAGAAAATATTTGGGAAAGAGTGATTATTGCATAATTATTTTTGATGTTTTGCTACATGTTGGGATCAAGAAAATAAAGTTTTAGTTCCTAATTTTCAGAAAGTCAATGCTGAGGCCATAAGATAATATTTATCATTGGTGGACTAAAACAATGAGTTCATAGGTAATGTGGGACAGACTTTCAAATAAAATTTTTTCTTAGTTCAAGATAAGACAGATATAACTGGGAGGATCAAACCTCGCTGGCTTACTAAGGACGTAAAGAATAAAATTAGGAAACAAGAAGCGTAAATTGACAAATAGGATGAATGATATGTAGAACTATAGAGCATCTTAGGATTTGGATAAAATATAAATTAAGCAATTTTGTTTGTTTGTGTTAGAGCAAAGCCAAATTAGGCTATTTGCTGGGTCCACTGCAAAGAATCGAACCCCTGATTTTAGCACTATAAATTTGCATACTTACCTCTGTCCCACCGAGGGACATATTTAGAAATGAAAATAGGATTTTGAAAAATAGCTAGCAGGTAATTTTACAACTAATAGCAGGAATTTGTTTTGGGTATATTAAAGATAAATAAAATCTTAAAACTGGGACTGGGCCCTTAAAGGATGATTTTATCAAGAATTTTGCTGGAGACTATTACATGGCTTAGGTGTTAAATGTTTTCTCCTGTTCTGGTTTTTCAAATATAAGGTAAGCAATATTCTCGACCCTGAGCATTTTATATGAAATACTGGAATTGATTTGAATCACATAGAAACAAATTCATTGCTGGTTGGTAAACAGACTGATAGAATTATAATGCATAAAACTCCAGGAGCAGACATATGTTTATCCAGGGTTTCGAAGCATGTCAACAATCAGATATGCAAAACTCTTTCATTTTTTACGAATCAATCAGCAATGCCTTTGGATTAGAGAGTTGATAATTATACTACTGGGATACGGTTTGTCCAATGTGATATGTGGGTATATCTGAAAACTAGTACTCGGTTTTCAAAGAAGGTAGGTAATCATGGTTAAAGTCCCCCCTTGTTTTTGGTACTATTTTATTATCTTTGTTAAAGAGCATTTTTGTTTTGTGGTTGATTTTTAATTGCCTGAGAGACAGAGAGAGAGAAAGGAAGAGCGTGAAATGTGGATATAGCATGCATTTTCTATCTTATTAGTGATATAAACTTTTTCAATTTTTTATTATTTAGTTTCCACACTCTCATGGTAGCTACACGTGATTGAGCACCTTGTTAAGTTTGATTTGTTTCTTTGTTCTCTAGTATGTGGCATTTCCTCTTCCCAAATGGGTAGTTCAGGATTGTGTGTAGACTCTAGATTGAACAGGTGAGCACAGAAATATTCTTGGTTGGCCGATTATGACATTAATTGAAAGTGAAAGTCCACCAATGCTGTCAGGAACAGAGGTCAAGAGGTGACACTGTCCACTGGACAAAGAAAATAAGTTAATATTGTTGCGTCAGCGAGGTCACGTGACTAGTGTCACGCCACGTTTCTAGAAGTATCTTGTTTCTTCGTGAATGACCTATCATTTACTAGATATAGGGTAGTCTGGTATATATATAAGATGGTCACGGCGTGACGTGACAATAATGTGTGTAGGTAGTGAGTAATTGAACTGCAGTCAGAAAGTATTATTGAAGTTAACGTTCGTTGTTAAAACGTTTGTTATAGAGCGACTGTTGAAAATAAGTGTATCGGTAAAGTTGTATTCAGAAAGAATAAACCAATTTTATTAAGTAAGGACTTGTGTCGCTAAAGTTTCGTTGGAACGAAGTAACGGAAAATCAATTAACAAACGGAGACGTAACAAATTGGTGTCAGAGAGTGGGATAAAAAAAAGCAAAAAATGGAAACGAGAAGCGGCAAGTCAAACTACAGCTTAGCAGATTTGATGGCAGCAATACAAAAACAAGAAAAGAAACAAGAAGAACGAGAAGAGAAATTACAACAGTTGTTAGAGGAAAAAGAAAACAAACAAGAAGAGAAACAACAGCAGTTGCAAGAAAACATGCAACAGTGGCAGCTCGAACAACAAAATAAACAAGAAGAGAGATTACAGCAGCTGTCTAAGGAAAAAGAAAAGAAACAAGAAGAACGAGAAGAGAAATTACAGCAGTGGTTAGAGGAAAAAGAAAGGAAACAAGAAGAGAAATTACAGCAGTGGTTGGAGGAAAAAGAAAAGAAATAAGAAGAGAGATTACAGCAGTTGTTGGAGGAAAAAAAAGAAACAAGAAGAACGAGAAAATAAACAGGAAGAAAGTCTCCAACAGTTGCAGGAAAGTCAGTAG
>NW_013670553.1:4215-6999 GCF_000517525.1 Limulus polyphemus | reverse complement strand
GAAGAAAAGACACTGCTGAAGACGTACCACCTGAAGAAGCCACCGTGGAAGAAGAAACTCTACTCAGTTTTGAGGAAGGAAACAGTGAAGCACTTGATGAAGCTACTACCACTGATGTGACTGTTACTGACGAAAGGACATTTACTGATGAAGCAGATGAATCCCACATGAAGCAGAAGCCAACGAGATGGAGACCAGTACGGAAGAAGATACGTCCCGTAAAATTAAGAGACTTTGTTGAATTGTAATTTTGTGTTTGTAATTCTGTACATTTAATTAAGTTATTGTTAATTATTATTGGTTTATTGTATGTGGTTATTGTTCGGGACGAACAATACTAAGGAGGGGCAGTGTTGCGTCAGCGAGGTCACGTGACTAGTGTCACGCCACGTTTCTAGAAGTATCTTGTTCCTTCGTGAATGCCCAGCATTTACTAGATATAGGGTAGTTTGGTATATATAAGATGGTCACAGCGTGACGTGACAATAATGTGTGTAGGTAGTGAGTAATTGAACTGCAGTCAGAAAGTATTATTGAAGTTAACGTTCGTTGTTAAAACGTTTGTTATAGAGCGACTGTTGAAAATAAGTGTATCGGTAAAGTTATATTCAGAAAGAATAAACCAGTTTTATTAAGTAAGGATTTGTGTCGCTAAAGTTGCGTCGGAACGAAGTTACGAGAAATCAACTAACAAACGGAGACGTAACAATATTCTAGATTCGAGCTTGCTTCCTAAGTTCAGATCTACTTGTTTTTCATTATGACTAATTCAGCAGAGGTACATCTTAAAGGACGGGAAGTTGATGAGCTATTCATTGATCCAGTAGAGGTGATCATCATGTTGTCTACACAATCACTCAAACTATATTTAGTTGATGAGCTATTCATTGATCCAGTAGAGGTGATCATCATGTTGTCTACACAATCACTCAAACTATATTTTTGTGTGTGTTTAAATATAGATTGTTTTCATTGTACTTTAAGTGTGCCCAATTTCTTTATTTCTCATGCAACTTAAAATCCAGTCAAGTTATCAAATACAGAACAGTCCCCTTATTTCTTGATCGAATCTGTTATTACTATGGATTTAACTTTATAATACTTCTCGGGAAATCGGTATTATTTTAAAATACCACATTACCTATTATAGATCAGTCAGGCTTACTTCTATATTATGATGTATTCTGGAGAGTCTGATAAAAGTACTACAAAATAATTTAGGAAAATATGATTTTGTTTTAGCTGTGGTATGTTATGGACTAACTGAATATCAATGAGTTAGGCCCATTAACAACAGATGATTCTTGAATATTGAGTTTTAGAGTATGTTTACCTCCATGTTGCAACTATGAATATCGCGAGACGAAAGAGGCAAAAATCCAAAATCCAAACATAAATCACAACTATTTAATAACACTCTCGCAATTTACAAAACAATATACTAAGACAGAACCCAATATGATAATACACTAGCGAATGACGACTTTGTTGAATTGGCTTTCATCAGTTCAATGTGTTACACCCGTAAGTTAAACTTACCAATGAACTAAAAATGAAAGTAAAACCACAAGTAAGCTCATATACAAAGTGAAAATAAAACTTATAAAGTTACTTTAAACTCAATATAAGTTTGAATAAAAGCTCAAACGTTACCTACGTGTTAAAAGTACTTTAAATTTTTTAAATATTCTTCAAACACTCTGTTCATTGCTTAAAGTGAAAGTTAAAATAATGCAAAATCTTTTTACTTTAACTTCTTCACGAAAACTAATTAACGTTAAAGCTACAAGAATCAGTTCATTTACTTCAAACTTTTAATTCTGTGAGCCTAGATGGCTCAGTGTTAAGTCTGGAGCTTATATTGCTAAAAATCTGGTTTTCATATCTATTTTGGGCTGAGCACAGATAGCCCATTGTGTTGTTACGTATTTAACTACAAGCAAGCAAAATGAGTTTAATTCTGTGCGAGAGCTTTAATGCTCTTGCTATCATAAATGAAACACAAAAGAAATATCAGCAGAAACCTCCATGGCATTTGCTGAATAAATTACAGGAACACTGAAAGCACACAAATTTTGTCTTACAAGGGAAAACATGGCTTTTAAGTACAAAGAAATAATCATATAAACAAAACCATATTTGCGCACAAAATGCACCTCAAAAAGAGATCAGTGTCAACTCGGAGTCAAAGTCTAGGATGAAGTTGATTCGCTGGCAGGAAAAATAACTTTCTAATCCTGGTCGTCACGTGCTACATTCTTTGCATGCTTTCAAAATAGGGAATATTAAAGTGTTAATTGAGTAAAACACGACGTTCGAACTGAGAACACTGAAAAAAAGACAATTTTGAAAATAATTACATATTCTCAAAAGGGGTAGCAGCACTGACCAGTATATATGAATTGTTAAAGCCATCTTACCACTCCCAACTAGTGTACCGTTAGATTATATTACAGTGTATACTAGATGCTTAGTGTAAATGAGAAATAGAAAGATAACAATGCTATTTCAAATGAAACTGTATTGGATTTTTTACTTTTTTATAGAAATACAAGAAAAAACTTTTGAAAACATTTTGAACACACTTGATGGTGAATATTATCCATCCTTTCCAATAACACTTTCACGGATTCTGACACATTTTCAGGCAACTCTTCATAAGGTGGGCGACCTGTTAACAGATCCTCTGGCGACCGAATCTCCCGACCAAACATCAACTTTGATGGAGTGTATCCAGTGGCTTCACGCTCTGCTGTCCTATAGGCCATCAACAGTGGAGGGAGT
>NW_013670553.1:1830-3215 GCF_000517525.1 Limulus polyphemus | reverse complement strand
GCTTCACTTGTATCTTAAATTGTGGACTGTCCAAAGCATCTACGAACTGATCCCTCAGCAACAACTTGAGGAGATTGGGTGGTGCAGTTGGGTAGGCGTTGTGAGCCATGCTTTCCAAGTCCTGTGCCAGCTCTTGCAGGCTCTCCCCTTTAGCACGGACTCTCGTCCCAAACCTAGTCCTGTAGACTTCGGACTGATTTTCAGTTCCATACCTGGGTTCTTGAGCCGCTACCAGTGCTCTATAGTTGTGCCTGTCGTCTGCTGACAACTGTCCAAGTATTTCCACTGGTTGTCCCTTCAAGTTCGTTGCCAGATATACTGCTTTCTGTTTTTCTGTCCATACACTCATCTCTGCCAGGAGCTCAAATTATGCTCTATATGCTTCCCACGGTGCCTTCCCATCGAATTCCTGTGGCTTCCTTCTTACTAGATCACCCCTATTGCTGGCATTCATATCTGGGATGTGACTTCTAACAGGAGTAAAGATGTCTGCATTAGGGTTTAGCTGCGGGGTCTGGAAGGGGTTTCCCATTGTCCGACGCTGATTAGGTTGATGGCTAATATATTGTTACATCTCCGTTTGTTAATTAACTTTCCGTAACTTCGTTCCGACGAAACTTTAGCGACACGAGTCCTTACTCAATAAAACTGGTTTATTCTTTCCGAATACAACTTTACGATACACTTATTTTCAACATTCGCGCTAAAACAAACGCTATATCAACGAACGTCAATAATACTTCTGACTGCAGTTCAATTACTCACTATCTGCACACACATTACCTTACCGTCACGTTGTCACCCTCTTTTATATACCAGACTACCCTATATCTAGTAAATACTAGAGCATTCGCCAAAGTACGGGATAGTTCTAGAAAGTAGAGGGCGTGAGAATAGTCACGTGATCTCGATGACGCAACACTGCCCCTCCTTAATATTGTTCGTCCCGAACAATAACCACATACATTAAACCAATAATAATTAACAATAACTTAATTAACTGTACAGAATTACAAACACAAAATTACAATTCAACAAAGTCTCTTAATTTTACGGGACGTATCTTCTTCCGTACTGGTCTCCGTCTCGTTGGCTTCTGTTTCACGTGGGGTTCATCTACTTCATCAGGAAATGTCTTATCATCGGTAACAGTCACATCAGTGGTAGTAACTTCATCAAGAGCTTCACCGTTTCCCTTCTCAAAACTGAGTAGAGTTTCTTCTTCGACGGTGGCTTCTTCAGGTGTCACGTCTTCAGCAGCGTCATTTGTTCTGTTGTCCACTTCGTCCCAACTGAAATGTCCTGGACCGTTATAATGCCAAAGCCTGTTGGCATGCACCACTTTTGGTTTTCCTCGCCGATCACATTTTACCCGGAAAGTCACG
>NW_013670553.1:0-862 GCF_000517525.1 Limulus polyphemus | reverse complement strand
ATGGAAAAAGTTTATGTTACGTCTCCGTTTGTTAATTAACTTTCCGTAACTTCGTTCCGACGAAACTTTAGCGACACAAGTCCTTACTTAATAGAACTGGTTTATTCTTTCCGAATACAACTTTACGATACACTTATTTTCAACAATCGTGCTAAAACAAACGCTATATCAACGAACGTCAATAATACTTCTGACTGCAGTTCAATTACTCACTATCTACACACACATTACCTTACCGTCACGTTGTCACCCTCTTTTATATACCAGACTACCCTATATCTAGTAAATGCTAGAGCATTCGCCAAAGTACGGGATAGTTCTAGAAAGTAGAGGGCGTGAGAATAGTCACGTGATATCGATGACGCAACACTGCCCCCTCCTTAATATTGTTCGTCCCGAACAATAACCACATACAATAAACCAATAACAATTAACAATAACCTAATTAACTGTACAGAATTACAAACACAAAATTACAATTCAACAAAGTCTCTTAATTTTACGGGACGTGTCTTCTTCCGTACTGGTCTCCGTCTCGTTGGCTTCTGCTTCACGTGGGGTTCATCTACTTCATCAGGAAATGTCCTATCATCGGTAACAGTCACATCAGTGGTAGTAACTTCACCAAGAGCTTCACCATTTCCCTTCTCAAAACTGAGTAGAGTTTCTTCTTCGACGGTGGCTTCTTCAGGTGGCACGTCTTCAGGCAGCGTCATTTGTTCTGTTTTCCACTTCATCCCAACTGAAATGTCCTGGACCATGGTAACGCCAAAGCCTGTTGGCATGCACCACTTTTGGCTTACCTCGCCGACCATATTTTACCCAGAAAGTCAGATATGAGAAACGATCCACGATGTCATAT
>NW_013670552.1:79525-81408 GCF_000517525.1 Limulus polyphemus | reverse complement strand
TTGCCCATGTTACTACGTTATGGGTTCTTATTGTTATACATGTTACTGCGTTTTGGGTATTCATTGTTGCCCATGTTACTACGTTATGGGTTCTTATTGTTATACACGTTACTGCGTTTTGAGTATTCATTGTTGCCCATGTTACTACGTTATGGGTTCTTATTGTTATACATGTTACTGCGTTTTGAGTATTCATTGTTGCCCATGTTACTACGTTATGGGTTCTTATTGTTATACACGTTACTGCGTTTTGAGTATTCATTGTTGCCCATGTTACTACTTTATGGGTTCTTATTGTTATATATGTTACTGCGTTTTGAGTATTCATTGTTGCCCACGTTACTAAGGGTATTCATTGTTGCCCACGTTACTACGCTATTGGTACTCATTGTTGCACATGTTACTACGTTGTTGGTAACTGAAACTCGTTTCAGAAACAACTTCTAAAGGATTACTGTGGTGTACAAACTGTGGAGGTTTGTCTCGCAAACCAAGTTATTTATATATTTATATAAATCAGCGAATACAACTCTTTCAACCTGTTCTTGATGTCTCTATTTACTTTAGCCTCACGTTTTCTTGAACTGGGTAGTGGATATATATTAGTTGTTGTTTTTGAATTTCGCGCAAAGCTACACGAGGACTATCTGCGCTAGCCGTCCCTAATTTAGCAGTGTAAGACTAGAGGGAAGGCAGCTAGTCATCACCACCCATCGCCAACTCTTGGGCTACTCTTTTTACCAACGAATAGTGGGATTGACCGTCACATTATAACGTCCCCACGGCTGAAAGGGCGAGCATGTTTGGTGGAACTGGGATTCGAACCCGCGACCCTCAGATTGCAAGTCGAGTGCCCTAACCACCTGGCCATGCCGGACCATATATATATTAGCGCATTTATAAATATGCGCTTCGTGTCTGGTCAATTATTCATCACGTTATTTCAGATGCCTTTTATTGATTTATTGGACGTCTGGCGAAACGGTGGTGAAAGACGGGCTGATACGCCACAGCCTAAAACACAAGAGGGATAGAAAATTAGTTCTATTTTAGAATGTTAAATATCCCTTAATGAGGACAATGAGGACAAATATCCCTTTATGAGGACAATGGGGACAAATATCCCTTAATGAGGACAATCGAGTAGATGCTTGCTGTAAGTGTGTTTAGGAACGGCACGTGCAATCAATACATCCGTACACGTGCTCTTACGAAATAATGTAAACAAATAGGAGGATTATTAGTGTTTGGTGAGGAAACTACCGATCCGAATAATTAGTTAAACAATACAATAGTTTTTACCTGATAATTACTCCATATTGTGGGGGAGGGGGGGGGGAGACGCTGTAATTATTAAAAATTAGAAATTGTCTGCTGTAAAAGTTGTCGTTATGATGTATTAGGTCGTCAAGAAATTAATGTAAAAAACCCAAATCAACTTATAAATCAAAATAAAACATTTATTAAATGAAATAGTCTCCATTCTTATCGACGATGCTTTTCCATTTTACAGTCAAGTTGATAAATTTCCTGATTAAAGAAATCACTTGGCTTTGAAGCAAAAAAACATGATGTCCTCTTTAACACCTTCCAAATTTGCATACGTTTTCCCATTAGATGTTTACGTATTGTTTCATGAGAAACATTCAATTTCGGGGCCAATTCACAAGTGTATTGCCTTGGGTTAGACTCAACAAGAGTCTTCAGAGTATCAATATCAATTCCAACATGTCGGCCCGTGCCATCACTTTTTTAAGGCCAAAGTCACCTGAACGAAATTTGCTGACACTTACGAACGTTCAAAACATTTCCATAAATTTCTTTGATATTCTTTGTGGCTACAGAGGCGTTGTTTCCCTTGTATTCAAACAGCATTACATGCC
>NW_013670552.1:75017-78913 GCF_000517525.1 Limulus polyphemus | reverse complement strand
AAAGTGTTCCAAAACGCGACATTAATTCTTGACGACCTAATATTTGAATTACATAAAAACAGAGTTTAACTCATTGAAAGGGATGTATTTTTAAACACCAAAAACAGATTTTTCTGTAGAAATATAAAAGTCTGTTTTGCCTTTAACGAAGACAAAAATGAAATCACAAGGTCGTTTGTTATTCTTATTGTTAACTGTCTTTTCCTTTATCAACGATCGCCCTTACGTCACTAATAAAGTTACTATAGAAACAATTCTTATTGTTAACTGTCTTTTCCTTTATCAACGATCGTCCTTACGTCACTAATAAAGTTACTATAGAAACAATTCTTATTGTTAACTGTCTTTTCCTTTATCAACGATCGGTCCGTACGTCACTAATAAAGTTACTATAGTAACAATTGTTGGCATGCCAACCACAAATTTATTATTCAGGATATTATTATCTATTATTGTTATAAATATTATTTAATGTATTCGATGACATGTTTTTTCTGTTTAAATTAAAGTCGATTTGTAACGAGACGTTCAACATGGCCTGGTGGTTAGGGCACTTAACTCGCAAGGTGAAAATCTTTAGCTTGAATCCCGTAACTCAAGAGTGGGCGGTGTGTAGTGTTGACGTTCCCTCTAGTCTATCACTTCAATATTATTAATAAAAAAAACCAACAATACTAATGAAATAATTATAATCCGTAGTAAGTTCAACATGGCGTTTTTCTAAACTCAGTTTCGATTTAAAACTCAGATAAAAAGTTGAAATGTTATGATTGTTAGGCTGCATACTTGGGTAACTGAAATCTAATTTTGCCTTGTTGACTATAACTTATGTGTTTACGACAGCCCTTACGGCGGAGGACGAGAACGTTATGAAGAATATTTTCATTCTACAAATTCTGTTTTAGGTCTATTCGTTAGTAACTATTAAAAAAAAAAAAAGCAACAGAAATTACATTGTTCTTTCTTTTTGACCGCAAAGCTGGACAATGGTCAGCGGAGAATCCATTCCCGGATCGCCTGTAGACAGACTTACCACTGTCTCCTAGAGGTATACAATCTTACGATGAATTGCTAAAGTTCACTAGCCATCACAGAATCCAACCCCGAATTTTAGCGCTATATGAATAATGAGACATTTAGATAGACAAACAAAAGATATCTTTCAAATATCACCAATGTTCCCATAGTTGCCTAGATCTTCATTTTGTGGTAAAAATGTTTTTATTGGTTCTATTTAAGTCGCTGGGCGATCTTATTTGTTCGGTCAGAACTCTTGATGGAAAAACGGATTATTTGATTCGCTGATTTCAATGTTCCCAGTAAGTTCTTCATTTTGTGGTAAAAGTGTTTTCATTGGTTCTATTTAAGTCGCTGGGCGATCTTATTTGTTCGGTCAGAACTCTTGATGGAGAAACGGATTATTTGATTCGCTGATTTCAATGTTCCCAGTAAGTTCTTCATTTTGTGGTAAAAGTGTTTATATTGGTTCTATTTAAGTCACTGGGCGATCTTATTTGTTCGGTCAGAACTCTTGATGGAGAAACGGATTATTTGATTCGCTGATTTAAATGTTCCCAGTAGGTTCTTCCTTGTCGAGGATTTTGACATATAGGGTTGATCAAATTCCTGGTGATGAAAATATCCTACTTCAAAATCATTTCATAATTATGAAAAACTTAAATATAAATGCGATATTATATCATTTTAAAATTGGTATAATATTTTATTTTCAAGTAATTAAACTTTTCCATACGTTATATTATAGCTTTGTTTACTTGTTGCTAAGATTAAAGCTACACAGAGTGTAATCTGTGGTGTCAACCACGGGTATCGAAACAAGATTTTTAGCGTTATAAGTTATCAGACTTACCACTCAGCCACTGGGGTAGTGAGGGGGGGGGAGAGGCTAAATTTAATTTTATTATGGGTAGCTTTAATTAGTTAAGGCCCGGCATGGCCAGGTGGTTAGGGCGCTCGACTCGCAAGCTGAGGGTTGCGGGTTCGAATCCCCGTCACACCAAACATGCTTGCCCTTTCAGTCGTGGGGGCGTTATAATGTGACGATCAATCCCACTATTCGTTGGTAAAAGAGTAACCCAAGAGTTGGCGGTGGGTGGTGATGACTAGCTGCCTTCCCTCTAGTCTTACACTGCTAAATTAGGGACGACTAGCGCAGATAGCCCTCGTGTAGCTTTGCGCGAAATTCAAAAACAAAACAAAACAAAAACAAATTAGTTAACACACAATTCTTAATAACGAGGACAATTTACTCTTTTTTTTTTGCCAAAAAACAAACCAAATAAATGTCAATTTAAAACAAAGTTTCACCAATTATTTATTATCGAATTTTTTCTCAGCTTACCCATTTTTATTAAATTACCTTCATAAATTCATGCAACGTTTAAAAAAAAATGCGAGTAAAATCCCAGCTATGAAAAACCTGAAAATATTTGGTTTGGTTTTGAATTTCGCTAGCCCTCCCTAATTTTAGTAGTGATAGACTAGAGAGAAAACAACTAGTCAACACCACCCACCGCCAACTCTTTGGTTACTCTTTTTACCAACGAATAATGGAAATGTTATGAATTCGAACCCGCGATCCCCAGATTGCGAGTCGAGCACCCTTAATACATACAGGCGCCATAAACAAATTATACCATACTCGATGTATGATATGAAATATTACTTTGGGGATTGTATAACTATAAAATTAAAATAATCAACATATTTCAGGGGCCAATATTAACAATATATGTTGTAAAATTTTTATGGGCCTTCGTTTTGTGTGTGTGTGTGTTTAATGGATGACTGAAAGTGGAACTTCGGTAATGATGGAAATAACATCATAGTTGACTTCTTCTACTTCCAGTTGAACATTTGAAACAGCTGTACATATAACAGCCGCTCAGTCGACATTGAAATATTAGTTTCACTTATCTGTCCAAACCATATTTATCTAACCTATATAAAAGCCAGTGTTTGTCACGTCACGCTTGATTTCTAGAAATAGGAGGAGTCATAAAAGCCAAAATACATTTATCCAGATAGAAAAGTTCTGCCCATTGCGATTTTAATGACGGAGGTGCAAGGGTGCCGTGAAACCTTATATGTGTAGTGAGTGTTGATATTATAAGCCTAAAGTAAAAACGTAGTGTGGGATCACCTCGCACAGAGCCAAGTGCATAAAATTTATCACGAAAGTAAAATTATCGATTAAATTTTAAACTTAAATCGTTTCTGAATTAAGCTATTTCCTGTTATATCACCAACGTTTTTAATAAAAACAAACCTCTTTAATCTACGGAGACTCTAAATCAACGAATATTTTTACAGTTTTGTTGTCTATACATTTTATTTTATAATAACAAAAATATTAGGTTATACTTTTGTTGCTAAGCAACATGACGTAAAAGCCATTGTTGGAATGTAGTGTTACCAAAACACTCTGACTTTTCTATATATTAGAAATTGTTAATCTAACTGATTTTTATCAATAATGATCCTATGAATACGTCACGAATTCATTTCATGAATGATCTTAATTTTGATTGGCTCACAAAGAAACTTACCGACGTTTGATTGCACTATTCGGCCTCTTTGTTGGTCAAGCCTGGTTTCAATAATGTATTTATTTCAGTTAGCTATGAAATGTGAGGTTAGGATATAGTATAGGGTGGGGGTGGTAGTTCTTGCTCCGTCATTTTTGACGGGATATACACAAGTAGAATATAACACTAATAATGCTGAAACAATACTGAAACCTACTATAGTGTTGTAATACATATTGAAAGTTACAGTGATGCTGTAATAGTAGTATTGAAATATATGATAGTGTTGTAATAACAATATTGAAATATATTTGATAGCGTTGTAATAACAATATTGAAATATATTTG
>NW_013670552.1:71041-74169 GCF_000517525.1 Limulus polyphemus | reverse complement strand
TCCGCACTTTCAGTTAGGAACGCGTTATGAGAGCGACAGTCAAATCCGCTATTAGGTTAAAGTAGCCTCGAAGGCGGCGGGTGTTGCTAAATTGTCACTCTCCCTGCGGTCAGCAATTATAAGTTAGGAGCCGATATGTTTGAACGTTGGAGCTCTCTGACCTAACCGTTTATCCCGTGTGTTGAGTAACGTTGAAAAATATTAATTAACTCGTGCTTTACGTTGTTTGCACCATGGTGAAGTTGTAGCTGCAAAACTTACCTCATTATGAAGATTTAGATATCTTTACTTCAGGTTATGTTCTTGTCATCAATGTTTTACTAGTAAACCCAATGCGCATGATGTAATACAAAAACGGACACAAGTTTCGTTACAATAGGTAACGAAACGTTCTTGATATTATTCCTATAACAACCTTCGGTATTTCTTTGGGCATTAGGCCTAAAGGTTTCCCACGTAGCAAAATCTCACGCCCGACTGTATTGTTCATACGGCGGTATTAAGCAAGTAGATGAGTCGTGCAACCTATCGACTAAGTCACGGTCAACATTAGTTGCGTTTCTCAACTTACAACGCTATAAGCCGGGTTTCGATCCCCGTGGTGGGCAAAGCACAGATAGCCCATTGTGTAGCTTTGTGCTTAATTACAAACAAACAAACAAATATCTTCACTAGCAGTCTCTGATCTAGTAGATTGCAGGTCGAGCTCTCCATAACCATCAGGCCATGCCAGGCCTTTGGGAACGGAATCTTTTACGACGATGTTTAGCTTTCCATATGGTTGATGTGTGAAAATAACAGCCAGAGAATACCACTATGACATGAAATATTGGGTGATGTGTGAAAATAACAGCCAGAGAATACCACTATGACATGAAATATTGGGTGATGTGTAAAATAACAGCCAGAGAATACCACTATGACATGAAATATTGGGTGATGTGTGAAAATAACAGCCAGAGAATACCACTATGACATGAAATATTGGGTGATGTGTGAAAATAACAGCCAGAGAATACCACTATGACATGAAATATTGGGTGATGTGTGAAAATAACAGCCAGAGAATACCACTATGACATGAAATATTGGGTGATGTGTGAAAATAACAGCCAGTGATTACCATTATGACATGAAACATTAGTTGATGTGTGAAAATAACAGCCAGTGATTACCATTATGACATAAAAACATTGGGTGATGTGTGAAAATAACAGCCAGAGAATACCATTATGATATGAAATATTGGGTGATGTGTGAAAATAACAGCCAGAGAATACCATTATGACATGAAACATTGGTTGATGTGTGAAAATAATAGCCAGTGATTACCATTATGACATAAAACATTGGGTGATGTGTGAAAATAACAGCCAGTGATTACCATTATGACATGAAACATTGGTTGATGTGTGAAAATAAGAGCCAGTGAATATTATTATTGCATTAAACAATTATTGACTAGTTATGAGGGGGAAAAAAAAAGATCTGTTGTCCGAAATCACCAATCAATAATTGTTTTATTCTATCACCCGCTCCCTCTACCCTTTTATGATTACAGTTTTACTAAAATGTTATTAATTAGCACTGTCACATGTGTTGTTTAGTCTACAACCCCGGGCCTACATTTATTTTTACATTGAAGATTTTGATCTAATTTTAAAGATATATAATAAACCAGTAACATTTACAAATTGTTTATTTTTCAAAACATCATAACTCACCATCATGGCGCCCGTGGGACAGCGGTAAGTTTACGAACTTACAACGCTAAAATCCGGGATTTAATTCCCCGCGGTGGACACAGCAGACAGCCGTATGTGGCTTTGCTTTAAATTAAAGAAACAAACAAATCATTATCATGTGATCATACCCAGTAAACCTTTCAAGTACGCACCCGCTTAACTTTAGCATAAAATTTACATAAAATGCTGGCGAGATTTCCAACGTTGGTTGTAAATTAGGCTTAAATGAAGCAGCGTATTTTGGCTGTGTTGCAAGAAGTTGTCATATACAAAGTTCTGCTGCGACGTCAGTAACCCATGGCAACGACCTTGACAACCGGGCAACATTTATGCAATTTGTTGACCAGGTTTTCAAGGCAACATTTAAGATGTTTCATACCATGTAATGCGTTCTCGGCCGATCACAGCAAAGTTTTCACGCAAAGAACAGAATAATTAACATCGTCTGGTTTGTGAAATAGCATCCAGGGTGTACCATTATAACATAAAAATTTTTTATTAAAAATTGGTCGCCAGTCTAAAAGTAAAACAAAAGTCTTATTACACTAACTGAAAAAAAAAAACAACTGTTTTTCCCCTATCCCCCGTGAGGGCGTTAGAACGTGACGGTCAATCCCACTTTTCGTTGGTAAAAGAGTAGACCAAGAGTTGGTGGTGTGTGGAGTTGACCAGGTTCCTTCCTCTAGTCCATAACACCAAAATTGGGGACAGATAGTGAAGCTTTACACGAAATTCCAAAAATAAACAAAAACACTTCCCCCCCCCCCTGGTGATATTTTACCGAAACTACGTTATGTCAAAATAGAGCCTAAAGGGCTCGTAGTTCAGAAGAATGAAAACGTTTGTGTAAAACGTTCGATGCTAATCAAGGTATTTCAATCATTATGACTAATTGTTTTATGACATCTCATAGTTCTAGTTAGACCGGTATATTAAATTAACATTAATTATTTTGTTACATCTCAGTTCTGTACATACACATAGGAAACTCGCTATCTCAAGTTCTTAATAATACAACACTTGGATCACTATCTAGGAATCGGTTCTGTCTGCTTTAGCAGTAAAAAAACAAACAAAAATAAAAAAACGAGGCAGCATACGAGTCAGGAATTATTCACCCCTAGCGATAAGTAGATAAACGAAACGGAACGAAAGTGTCTGTTAAGCAAAGCACCACAGCTGTTTCAACTGTCTGTACCAGCTGTTTTAGCTGTATTTCCACAGTTCGCCGTTTAATATAGAAGTACGATACAAGCACCAACGTGTACTTCGAAGAAGTTAATTCTGCTTTTTTAAAAAAACAACACAACTACAAAAAAAAAAAAAAAAATAATAATAATAACCATAAAGAGCCAAGTCATTCAGATGTTCTCATTGTCTGTA
>NW_013670552.1:54634-70112 GCF_000517525.1 Limulus polyphemus | reverse complement strand
GTGCCCTGATGTTTGGGGGCCTGACGTGCCCTGATGTTTGGGGCCTGACGTGCCCTGATGTTTGGGGGCCTGACGTGTCCTGATGTTTGGGGCCTGACGTGTCCTGATGTTTGGGGCCTGACGTGTCCTGATGTTTGGGGCCTGACGTGTCCCTGATGTTTGGGGCCTGACGTGCCCTGATGTTTAGGGCCTGACATGCCCTGATGTTTAGGGCGCTCGGCTCGCTATATGAGGGTCGCACATCCTTGCCCTTTCAGCCATGAGTGCGCTATAATGTGACAGCCAATTCAACTTTTCATTGGTAAAAGAATATCCCAAGAGTTGGCGGTGGGTGCTTTTGACTAGATGCCTTCCCTCTAGTCTATCGCTTCTAAATTAGGGCGGCTAGCGCAGCTAACCCACGAGTAGCTTTGCGCGAAATTCAGAAACAAACGTCCCCCAGTGGGGCAGTAGTTTGTTTGTTTGTTTTTGAATTTATGCACAACGCTACACAATGGGCTATTTGTGCTCTGCCAACCACGGGCATCGAAACCCGGTTTCTAGCAGTATAAGTCCGCAGACATGCCACTGTGCCACTGGGGGGGCTCAGGGCTTTGCACTAAAACAAACAACTTGTAACAAGAAAGAGGGGGTGGGCTAAAACAAACTCTGTATACTAACTAAATTGTAATGATTTTGAAAAGTGAAAAGGTTGTAGGTTAAAATATTTTGAAAGAGGATGTGATAGATCAGTTCAGGATCATAGGTTACGACACAAATTCATGGTGCAATTTGTGTAACACCAGTTAGAAGCTTCATAGTGCAATTTGTGTAACACCACTTAGAAGCTTCATAGCGGAATTTGTGTAACACCATTTAGAAGCTTCATAGTGCAGTTTGTGTAACACCATTTAGAAGCTTCATAGTGCAGTTTGTGTAACACCATTTAGAAGCTTCATAGTGCAATTTGTGTAACACCATTTAGAAGCTTCATAGTGCAATTTGTGTAACACCATTTAGAAGCTTCATAGTGCAATTTGTGTAACACCATTTAGAAGCTTCATAGTGTAACACCATTTAGAAGCTTCATAGTGTAACACCATTTAGAAGCTTTACCTGTTAATTTTGAATGAAATGATTAAGCACCAGAATCAGGATTGAGAATGCTTGTTGTAAGGGGTTGAGAGTGTTGAGGTGTTAACAGAGCAGAATGTAGGTAGGTGGCGTGGTACAAAAATCACGTGATTAAACAGAAGATATAAACACCGTTCTTGTTTGTTTTACACCCCTCAAGATAACGAGTCCTAACATATAGAGTGTAATTCAAACTATAGACCAGTCTCAAATAAAAAGGATTTTTATTATGTACCCCCAAAATAAAAGTTGTTGCTTTAACTGTAATTTTTAATAGACGTCACTATAATGTATGCGTCAACGTCACGTGCTTTCGGAAGCACCAACTGTCGGGAGATCGGTATGTGATTTTTTTTTTTCATTATTCATGGTATTTTGCCAAGACAAGTTTAGAACACTTAATAACATGTATCAAGAACGTAGAAATCCCAGGCCAATTACCAAAGATTGTTTATTTTGTAATCTAAAAAAAAAAAAAACATTTTCAATTACCTACGTTTTACAAATGGCTCTCGAAAGTTATGTGCTCCCGCTTGGTGCTAGGGTTTTTTGTTTGTTTGTTTGAAGTTAAATACAAAGCTACATAAAAGGCTATCTGTGCACTGCCCACCGCGGGTTATCAAAACCCAGATTTTATCGTTATAAGTCTCCGGACGTACTAACAGCTAAGCCACTGTGAAGAAATTTTTTTTTTGTTGACAGAATTCAGTTTTTAACACATTTTCTTCACGTTAGTTACTTGTCCTTCGTCTATTCGTGAGGGGGAGGGGGAGTCTTCTTTTGCCAGCATAAGAAAGCGACGCCATAGCAACCAATAATAACATAATTAAGATGTAAGGAGATGTTTCTAAATAACTTCAGGTCCGAATCCGGGCAACATCATAAAATATTCCCCGTACTATAAGCTGTGGGTGCGTTATAAGCGTGACAGTCAATCCTTCAGTGTGGATGGCGGGTGGTAGGGTACTGCTGACTGGTTGGCTGCCTTCTCCTCTGGTCAGTAGTTCATGATTAGGTACTGTGGTAGATAGCCTCAGTAACTTGTCAACAAATACAAATTCATAAATATTGCCCATATCTCTGCCATGACTCGAAGTTTTTTGTATCTAATATATTATTTCAGTATTTCCATCACTGTAGTGAGAATGGAAAACAAGAACGACATAATCGTATTCTTGTCTGACTAATTAGTGGGTTTTAACCGTTACTCCTATAACGCATCCACGTCCCTGAAGTGCGTAAACACGATTTTGTATTTATTTTGTATTTCAAGATAACGGGATGCGAATCACTTGATCCCTGCACGATCAACCAATCAGAAACAAGAAATTAGTTCCGAGATCCAGTTTTTATAGAGCAGTTACCTGGAGACAGCTCATGTTTTCCCGAATCTCTAGTTGGCGATTTAAAACAAATACTGAGTCGTTTTATGGAAAACAGCCGAGAATAATATAAAATTTCAAATTTCAAAAGAAAATGTGTTTGAAAATATTCTGTAAAAAGAAAAAATAAGAAACTTAATTACCGCTAGGTGCAAACAAAACAAAAACAGTAAAATAGGAAGAACCACTCCTAACCTTGTTTAATTACGAGAACAATACCAAATAATACGAACATTATTGTAGGTAAACTTTCCGAATCGTATACGACACAGCTTATTCCGGTTTCCAAAAATAAGTCTATTCTGACGTGAAATCAAACAACAGCAGATATTACGAACTTTTCCTCGAGACTGTTAATAGTAGCTCTAATTTACCTGCAGGATTTTTCCACGCGCAGAAATGCAAGACGAAGTCCTCAACCAATCATGCTAATGCGCGTCTCTTCATCTCAGTGCCACTTTATGTTAGGATGTTTATAGCTTAAAAGACACAAGATTTGTAAGCTTTATCACATAGAATGTATACCATTGTTGCTCCATTTGTTGTTTAAGTACATTGTTTTGCACGAGCGACATTGGAATTTTCGAACTCATCAAAGAACGCCTTTTATGCACACTTACAATCACGATCTATTGTTATACTCGAACCGTGTCTAAACCACGTTTCGTAAGAAAATAGCTTAGATATCAATTAGCAGATCAAATATTTATCGTAACTAAACTTGATGGAAGTGATTCACTCGGCAAATCTTGGGCAAAATAATTTTTTGGTTATTTATAATGTGATTATTTGAAATCTAATTTCTGGGGCCAATCAGCACACACACACGCATACAAAAAAAGAAAAAAGTGTGCGTTATTTTTGGACAAATTTAATTTCCTACCACAAAAAGATAGCTTTAATTGTGAGTTCAGTTGTAAATATTTACTTTTAATTGTGAGTTCAGTCGTACGTATTTACTTTTAATTGTGAGTTCAGTTGTACGTATTTACTTTTAATTGTGAGTTCAGTTGTACGTATTTACTTTTAATTGTGAGTTCAGTAAAGTAAATACGTACAACTGAATTCACATTAAAAGTAAATACGTACAACTGAATTCACAATTAAAAGTAAATACGTACAACTGAATTCACAATTAAAAGTAAATATGTACAACTGAACTCACAATTAAAACTAAATACGTACGACTGAACTAACAATTAAAACTAAATACGTACGACTGAACTAACAATTAAAAGTAAATACGTACGACTGAACTAACAATTAAAAGTAAATACGTACGACTGAACTAACAATTAAAAGTAAATACGTACGACTGAACTCACAATTAAAAGTAAATACGTACGACTCTTAATTGTGAGTTCAGTTGTACGTATTTACTCTTAATTGTGAGTTCAGTTGTACGTATTTACTCTTAATTGTGAGTTCAGTTGTACGTATTTACTCTTAATTGTGAGTTCAGTTGTACGTATTTACTCTTAATTGTGAGTTCAGTTGTACGTATTTACTCTTAATTGTGAGTTCAGTTGTACGTATTTACTCTTAATTGTGAGTTCAGTTGTACGTATTTACTCTTAATTGTGAGTTCAGTTGTACGTATTTACTCTTAATTGTGAGTTCAGTTGTACGTATTTACTCTTAATTGTGAGTTCAGTTGTACGTATTCACTCTTAATTGTGAGTTCAGTTGTACGTATTCACTCTTAATTGTGAGTTCAGTTGTACGTATTCACTCTTAATTGTGAGTTCAGTTGTACGTATTTTCTCATGTATTGGAACCTAATTAACACTTTAATCCACACATGAGTGATACATTTGTTTAATCTGCACCTCTTGCCCAGAAAGTAATCTATATCATTCTATGTATATAAATATCTTCGTGTTCCCTAACCTAACTTTACCCAGGATGTGTAATACCTCGCCCAGGAATTCACAGCAGACAAAAGCAACGTTTAATTTTTGTTGTTGTTGTTGTAAGAGCAGGGCTGTGCAATAGGCTATCTGCGCTATGCCCACTGTAGACATAGAGCCTTGAACTTTAGAGTTATAAGCACTCGAGCTTATAACTGAACCACCGGCAGAAGGCACGAAAACGAACTATTTAACTACAAAGAAATGTCTCCCCCCCCCCCTACAGTTTGCACAATGTCTCATAGAGCACGTTGCACAATCAGTTACTGTGCAATGAATAATATACGTTTTCTTGTCTATGTTTCCGGGAAGTTATGTCGTAAGTCGTGTCTCTTTATCCCTAGCTAACTGGTTTCACCAGGAACTAAAAGTTACTTATCGTGAAAGTTCAAATATCCGGCGAGACGTTACGAGTCTTGGAATAAAGAAAGAACGATAATAACGTTCAAGGTTGTATTGTTCGCTTTCTCTGTCTCTCTAAAAGAAACGAGTCGTAAGATGAGAAATCTAAAATAATCCAGGTTAATTCGCCGTATCTGTTGTTTTTTGTTAGGTAGGATTTTACTAAGCAAATTGAAGAACCTTGTGAAAATACACCTAAAATTTCATGCAGCTAGTGTTAAGCGTGATCTTAGTATATAATCAAACTGACAGTGCGTTCAAATTTCTTAGAAACACCTACTGGCGTTATTGTTAAAATGACAAACTAAGCCTGTTTTGCATGTTTTGATCTCCCCAAACAAGGCAATTTTTATCTTTTTATCAATTATATATCTATTTTATATAATGCTTTGCACTGCTTTCTCTTGTAGTCTTTTTCTATACACTCTTCCCCCCCCCCCTCGTCCTAGTGGCTCAGCGGTAAGTATGAAGGCTTATAACGCTAAAAACGGTGTTTCGATACCCGAGGTTTTTTAACTTGTAGCAATACTTCATCCTCCAGAGGGAGTGATGTAATGGTTAGCACGTCGGGTTCAAAACGCTGAACACTCTCCGCATTTCGAACTGTGGGCGCGTTATAAAAGTGACAACCATTCTTATTATTCAGAAACTCGGATAAAGCCTACGTGTCGGCGGTGTTGCTAACTGAATTATAGAGGTCGTTGATCTGATTGTTTAACCCACTTAGGCATAAGCTTCCTTTCTGGTTTAGACCAGGTGGTTAGGAAGCTCGACTCGCAATCTGTGGGTCGCGGGTTCGAATCCCCGTCTCACTAAACATGCTCGCCCTTTCAACCGTGGGGACGTTATAATGTGACGGTCAATCCCACTATTAGTTGGTAAAAGAGTAGCCCGAGAGTTGGCGGGGTGGGTGGTGATGACTAGCTGCCTTCCCTCTAGTCTTACACTGCTAAATTAGGGACGGCTAGCGCAGATAGTCCTCGTGTAGCTTTGCGCGAAATTCATAAAACAAACAAATAAAGAAGTCTACGTCGAAAGTCCTTTTGTCGGATAAAGATAACATCCATGACTGGCTGAAAGATCACTGCTATTGTATGGTGAATAAAATTAACGCATCTTTAGGCCTATGAGCTGAAGATTAAGTGCTAGAACTTTCCAACGGAACATACAACTCTCGTTTATCATATTCTACACGGCTTTACTTACGTCTAAACGAACCGACATTGTCAAGAACTATGACCTCATACACGAAAGGCGCCTCCCAATGGCTCAGCGTTAAGTTTGTAGGCTTATAACGCTAAAAACTAGATTTTGATACCCGTGATGAGCGCAGCATAGATAGCCCACTGTGTGGTTTTGTGCTTAACAAGAAACAAAAACACAAGAAAAGCTATAGATGTTAGGGTTAATAACTTTCATACAGTTCAATACCAAGATTACCCTAGACACCAAAACGTTTGTTATCCACGCCATCCTTTAATAAATATGGTTACCTGCGCGCCCCTCTTTTGTTTGAGTGAGTTAAGTGACGAGATGTAATACACAGATACACATTAAAATGTTATATGTGTTGTACTAATTAGTAATTATATTTATTGATAAAAATATATTAAATCGCTTAATTAACTCTACCCTAATTGCTCGCGCTCCCACTCGGAGATCATTTACGCCATCCTAGGGGAGTCGTCCCACACTTTGGAGTTAACTTGAAGAAACATTTTATTTTTGTCCTTGTTGTACTGGGAGGGGGGGGGGTTACAGCTTTTATTCTGATTAAAGAAGTTGAGTTCCATATCAGGAGGTTCTTGCCTCGTCAGTCTGTCCGAACTCCGAAAAGTAACAGTTTTGTCGGTTGTGATCACAAACTGTGGTCCTTGTCTTAATCCAAGCGTTAAACCACACATAATAATAAATCCATCTAGCACTCGACTCTGAGCAGTAATAGAAGCTTTCTAAAGAAAAAAAAACAAACAAAACAAGAACGTATCTCTCAAAGTGCAAGGAACACAATAAGTCTTTTGAAATGTGTGCCTTGAGTTCATCCAGAGTTAGGCTTATAGATTAAAACAAAAACGTGTCACTTAAATAACGGACTCACCCCGTGACTTTATGTCACAAAGGTTTTGAATATTACGGATTGATTATTCAGAGGACTTATTCTTGTTGTTTATAAGATCACAGATAATGAGTTCATCCAGAGTTAGGCTTATAGATTAAAACAAAAACGTGTCACTTAAATAACGGACTCACCCCGTGACTTTATGTCACAAAGGTTTTGAATATTACGGATTGATTATTCAGAGGACTTATTCTTGTTGTTTATAAGATCACAGATAATATTTCTTGGTTAACATTAAATAAATAACACGATTTAAAAATCCCATCCTTTATTATGGTGTGCCTCAGACCTTTCTAGCGTCGGTACACTAGAACCCGGATGTCTTTGATTTTTATCAATAGGGAAAACTCGTAATTAAAAACAAAATTCAGTTTGCAAACATCAAGCCGTCCTAGTAGCTGAACGGTAATTCCGAAGGCTTTACAACGCTAAAAAACCGGGTTTCGATACCCGTGGCGGGCACAGAACAGAAGGTCCATTGTGTAGCTTTACGTTAAACAACAAGAAAACATGAAATAAAAACTGTTTGTTATTAAGTCTTGCCTTTAACGTGAACGATTGTTTGTTATGAATTTCGAGGGAAGGCAGCCAGTCATCACCACCCACCGCCAACTCTTGGGCTACTCTTTTACCAACGAATAGTGGGATTGACCATCACATTATAACGCCCCCACGGCTGAAAGGGCGAGCGTGTTTGGTGTGCCGGGGATTCGAACCCGCGACCCCCAGATTGCGAGTCGAGCGCCCTAACAACCTGGCCATGCAGGGCCTAACGTGAACGAACTAATTATCGTTATCGTTAACTTCCGGCGTTTTTCGCGATTTCCGGTTTAGTTAATTCATTACTTTCAAGTCTCACATGTTCGCTGTTGACCATTTGTCTATATCTTGTCGGAATCTTGCGCAAAACTACATAAAGAGCTATCTGCGCATAACCATACCAAATTTTGAACTGATAGGCAGCACTCGCTCTCTTTAAACTCTTTAGCTGCTCTTATCTGAGTATCTTATCTTATTTTAGTGTTATAAAAAAAACCCTGTTCACATCTTCGGGAGCGAACCCCGAATTTTTAGCTTTATAATAGCTCTGTGCCCTATCGCCGGGATCGAAAACGAAACAATTCATTCGTTGCCGTTTTGTTGGTTGGGATTTCTAGTTTTCTACAAACATACATAAATTAAAAGGTCATTTAGTATCAATTTTGCTGTCCTTTAAAAAAAAAAATCCGCGCAGGAAAAAAAAAATATTCTGATATAAAGATCCAAAAAATATTATGTTTCCATTAAAAAAAAAAAGTTATAGGATTGTTTGTTTGTTTTGTAGTTATGCACAAAGCTACACAATGGGCTATCTGTGCTCTGCCCACCACGGGTATCGAAACCCGGTTTCTAGCATTGTAAGTCCTCGGACATACCGCTGTGCCACTGGGGGGCACGTTATAGGAAGCTAAGAATTATATCTCGGAAACCCTAATTCGCCTTCCGCTGTGAAAATATTTATATGATTTCAGGATCGTCCACCAGATGGCTACGAACACTTTTAAGGAATTTTTGTTTCTTTGTCGTTAATCGCAAAGTTACACCATGGGCTATCTGCGATCTGCCCACTGCTGGTATCGAACCCCATCTTTAGCGTTATAATCTCTCAGGCTTACCGCTGAGTCAACTGTAATAGTGTGACTGCTTCTGCGCAAGAAAGTGTCTTCTACTTTCATGCTATATACTAATAAAGTTAAAATGGCAAAGACAGAAATATTTACACATATACAAAGCTGGAAACTAAACTCGAACAATGAAATAGAGTATAGTGTATGGACTTTACAGATCACCAAACGTGTTGCGTTTTGATTGTCTCAACCACATAATTTCACCTTGGTTTAAAATAATGGAAAAACAGGTCACTCTAAAATACAGTACGACATTAAGTAGGTTATGTACACGAACAAGTTTACTAAGCCTTTTGCTGCACCGCTCATTCTTTGTGGTCCTTTTCGAATCTTAAGGATATTTAAAATACACGTTTCGATATGAGGAGAATAATAATAATGATAACAATAAGACTCAAACATTACTATTTTTTTACAGGTGTACAATCAAATAATATGTGGGTAGGCGGAGCGATTGGCCCTCTAGTGGATCAGTGATAATGTTACGAAGTCACAACGTTAAAATCTTGGGTTCGATTCTTTGTGGTCGTCAGACGGACAGTCCATTTGTTGTTTTGCGCTAAAAAAAATAAGTAGAGGTTGACGTACAGAAGTATACAAACTTGCTATTTACGTGCCTGCCTTTTTCACTTTAAGTAGAAAAGATTGTCTATATATTGTCTTTGAGTTATAAATAGTAGGGTCTTCGTTTTTTAAGAACTAAGTTATTACCTACTGCTTCAGAACATTTTACTGTACTGTCGTTTGTTCTACATATTAGGTTTTGTTGTAGACGGATAGTGTTTTTTCCTTTCAAATGCTTGATAAAAGAATCAAATTTTATCATTACTATAATTGTCTGTTTTTCGAACTATTATTGAACATCTATTGAAAATGTTTTAAGGCTTGAAAGACCTATGGCGTAAACACAATAAGGATAAAAACATTGCAAGGACTACCAGCTAAGGTTCCTTTAAAAATGATTAAAATGCATTCCGTTTTTTAGATCATTCTTTTTTGTTGTGCACCAGACGATGAAACCTTAGACGTTTGCGCCATCTGTAGACGATTATTAAATATATTTTTTTAAGCAACGGTAGATTTATATGTCAGACGTTTGTTTGATTGCTGTTAAACAGATCGTTTTTATTTTAACTGAATTTTTAACAAAGCTTGAGCATTAAAAAGGAAGAAAATACAACAAAAAGTATGAAAATGATGTGTGAGCTAGAAAATTAAAATTAAAATTGATTGACTTAATTTACACGCTAGAAAAATTTACAAGCTCTCCTACCTTCAATTATGAAGTCTTTTTGAAACACGTTTGTCCGTGCGCCGTCCCTAATTTCGAAACCAACGACCACAGGAAGTTAACTAGCCTTTACTTAAAACTTATTTATTATTACTGTGTGTGTGTGTGTGTGTGTCATATTTTAAACATCATGTATCAAACCTAAATAGAATTATTTTAAAATCGTTACTTCTAATAATATCTCCTCAAGGTTCGTTATGATGCCCAATTGAATTTGATTTAAATGGCATCAGCCCCTTCTGAGAATG
Source organism: Limulus polyphemus (assembly GCF_000517525.1). Lineage (NCBI taxonomy): Eukaryota > Metazoa > Arthropoda > Merostomata > Xiphosura > Limulidae > Limulus > Limulus polyphemus. Next base: position 59,980 of record NW_013670552.1, on the reverse strand, counting down.
GAAAGTTGCCAAACCAAATATCCTTGTACACTCTATAATCTTTACATAACGGCTTGTAACCAGCTATAAAGTAATCCAGCCATTTTTCACCTTCTTTCCTTTTCTCCATTTTGAAAAATAAGACAGGATTCTATTTTTACTATGAAGAAGTGGAGTTAATTTCTGCTATTCACTTGAAGACATTAAAAGTAACTGTGTAATTATAGTAGCGGCAAAAACAATCGCTAAGCCTAGTCTAGTTGAAAACATTAAAAATAACGGCGTAATTATAGTAGCGGCAAAAACAAGCGCTAAGCCTAGTCTAGTTGAAAACATTAAAAGTAACGGCGTAATTATAGTAGCGGCAAAAACAATCGCTAAGCCTAGTCTAGTTGAAAACATTAAAAGTAACGGCGTAACTATAGTAGCGGCAAAAACAATCGCTAAGCCTAGTCTAGTTGAAAACATTAAAGTAACGGCGTAATTATAGTAGCGGCAAAAACAATCGCTAAGCCTAGTCTAGTTGAAAACATTAAAAGTAACGGCGTAATTATAGTAGCGGCAAAAACAATCGCTGAAAACATTAAAGTAACGGCGGTACTATAATAGAGGCAAAAAATCAAGCGCTAAGCCTAGTCTAGTGGGAAACATTAAAAGTAACGGCGTAACTATAATAGAAGCAAAAATCAAGCGCTAAGCCTAGTCTAGTTGGAAACATTAAAAGTAACGGCGTAACTATAATAGAGGCAAAAATCAAGCGCTAAGCCTAGTCTAGTTGAAAACATTAAAAGCAACGGCGTAACTAGAGGCAAAAACAATCGCTAAGCCTAGTCTACTTGAAAACATTAAAAGTAACAGCATAACTATAGTAGAGGCAAAAATCAAGCGCTAAGTCTAATAGTAGTTTAGTAAAAAATATACATCGTACAAAAGTTAACTAAATTTATCTATTGTATTCTATAAGTAAGCCGGAACGAAGTGAAATATTTATAATAAATTGTTGAGTATATTAACATAAACCTTAAAATTACTAGAAGTTGTAATTATTTTGTTATTAAGCACAAAGCTACACCATGGGCTATCTATGCTGTGCCCACCACGAGTATCTAAGACCATTTTTAGCGGTGTGAACCCTCAGACTTAGCGTTGGGATACTGGGGGAGCAGCTAATTTTTCCGATGTCTTTACTTTCCAGCGACCACAAATTGTCCCACTACTTTGTAATATAAAAAATAAAGAATTTTCTATATTATTTTAATGAGATTATTCCAATCTTATCAACAAACGAGAACCTGGGCTGATATAGTGTGTAGAAAAAGTGATTACGTTTTCATGTACGACTTCAAAACATGAATATAGTTAGTTGTTTGGTGTTAATTATTGGCGTAAAACAACAAGGCTATCTGATGCACCAATATGAATATACCATTTCAGGGGAGAAGTGCTTCATATTTTAACCACTAGATGGCAGGATAACACCTACTTGAACGTTTATTTCGGCTGGCAATTTCGTTATATATATATAGTTGTACTATATTTTAATGTTATGAATGACACAATCACAAACGACATGTAGTAATTTATACACGCATAAAAGCCCTTACGGGCGGAATATTATACGAAATAAAGCATAAAATACAATAAAATTAATGGTATTTCTTTAGATTATGTAGGTTTAAAGTGTTATCACCTTCGTCCACAGAATCTTTACAGCCAATAAGTGCTTATAAACTATGAAGTATTGCGTTTTTTACGGTTATGTATTCATACTCAACGATCCAGACATGTGATACATCCACATAAGAAACTTAAATCTTTTGAAACTCGAGAAGTAAATCAGGAAATATAGTGCTAATAAAATCTATAATTTTGTCATCGCGTTTTCTAAATGCCAGTTTAAGAAATTTTCTTTTCAGTTATTCAAACGATGCGAGGAAGTACGCGAGCGATCTTCATGCTAATGTCTTCTTTTTTATGGTCTAAAAACTAACATTTGAGTTAACCCTCAAATTAACGATTTGTTTCTGTACTGTTCAATACCGGCTGGGTCCAGATATTGTATCATGTTGAGTAGTTTTACGTTTTTTTTTGCCGGTTACAGCAGCACTCGGTTTAAAGAACTGACCAGAATATGCCGATAACCCTAGCGGTAATTGGTGGAATTAATAGCATTATTAGCGGCATTTTTCTTGAACACTGTTTGCGCGACTCAAGCGTTATTATGGACCCTGTAGCCCAATCAAATCACGAACTAAGAATCGGGTTGGTGCATACATAGTTTCGAAAGACATGTTTATGTAGCTGATGGGCTCCATCTGGCGTTCAATTATTGAAGTTTCTGATAATATATGTTTGAGGAATGTCGCCAAGTGACATAATAGTTCACAATGTATGAAAAATGACTAGGTATATATATAATAGTAGATGGTTGATTTGGTGTTGAATACTATTGGCAACCGAATACTTGCGCTGTACTCTCGTCCCCAACACAACCGCAAGAATCGAAATTTGATTTTTAGCGTCATAGTTTACTCTTGAGTTAGCGGGTTGGCGTGACTGTAAATTATAAACAACTAGTCCATGAGCCAGAGGTCAAATTTAAGCCATTTGGTACCAGTTATACGGGTAAATTGTCACTGTTATGTTTTGAAGATTTATTGCATCTGGTTGCATAGAAAAGTATGCTAAACTTCTGGATCTTTCTATAAAAACCCATCACAACCATGCATGCCTCTGGATCTGGATCTTTCTATAAAACCCATCACCATCCTGTACGCCTCTGGATCTTTCTACAAAACCCACCACCACCGTGCACGCCTCTGGATCTTTCTACAAAACCCACCACCACCCTGCACGCCTCTGGATCTTTCTACAAAACCCACCACCACCGTGCACGCCTCTGGATCTGGCAGCTTTCTACAAAACCCACCACCACCCTGTACGTCTCTGGATCTGGATATTTCTATAAAAAATCACCACCTTGTATGCCTTTGGATCTGGATCTTTCTACAAAACCCATCACCACCCTGCACGCCCAATCTTTCTTATAATATATGATGGTATGTTTGTAATTAAGCACTAAGCTACACAATTGGCTATGTGTTCTCTGCCCCCACCACGGGTATCGAAACTCGGTTTCTAGCGTTGTAAGTCCGCAGACAGCAACTATCATTTCTCCGTTTCTAACAATAAATTCTGTGATTTTAAACATCTTCTCCTAAAGACAATAAATATTTGGTAAATTATGCACAGAAGAATGGAAGAATAATACCATCAAATTGACTCTACCATGTAGCATGAGGTAAAGTAATTATAATATAACTGTATGTAGTAAACACGAAACAGGGGGTCCAGAAGTTTGCAGTGGGTTATTCGGTATCCACTCTTTTACCGGATGTGATACGGTCAGTTCTTTTACAGGGAAAGTCCGTACTTAGACTTCTGGAGGAGGATCCAGCAACACAGGAAACTTTCCAATTACTTGTTCACGAATGGGATAGGTCTTCAGAATTATCTTCAAAGTTGGAAATATTTCCCTGTAAACTTTACGTCTGTAAACTAGACAATCCGAAGGTCAATAATGGCGCTACAGCCTATTCAGAAGCAAGGAAAAAGAGTGGTAGAATCTCATCAATTACCCCCGTGTGCACTTCTTACTCAAGCACCCACAAAGAGCGAATTACCAAGCAACCATCTGGAAGAGAAGTACCACCAAAGAAGCTAATGTCCCAAGTCCCGTGGGGCATGGATGGATCATCGATACTCAAACCCAATCCTTTAGACTCGACTGGATGGAAGGGGATCCTGTTTCAGATTCTGTGTTGGAACTCCTGGAATGTAAACGCAAGAGGTCTTGTCCTTGTATGGTCAATGGTTTGGAGTACTCAGATATGTATCAACTATCAACATGTCAGAATCAGCCCCAGGATATCTGGAGAAAGAAATGACCCAGCGAGTGATTATGATGATGAATTATGAATACTGGAGTGTCTCTATGACTAATGTGCGCATGTTATACTGGATGGAAAGACGTGCTAAATACACATACCTCATACTCAAATACGAAGATCCATCAATAAATAAGTACAATATTCATGTTACTACAATGGACGTAGCCTGTATGCACGTAGCATACATCTTACTACAATGGACGTAGCATATATATATATATATGCATGTAACCAAAACTCTTGCGCCATCTATTGAATAGCACTACAAACAAAAATCCATAAAAAATTTCACACTTTGGATATTCAAGATTCAGACAGTCAGAAAAATAAGTATGTTATGTGCAACAATCATTTCTTTATAACAGAACATAGTTTTAAATAAAAGTACTCTCCTCACAACAAGAAGACGACTTTCAGTAGGACTGTATATGAGGGTTTGAATATATCGTCATTGATGTAATTTGTAAATGAGGTACTAACAAACTGGAGTTATTAAAAAAAAACTATTATTATTTTTTCAATAAAGGGTAGCACTTTTAATATATATATATATAAAAACATTACAGTTAATACCAGCATAATCTGAACATTTTTCTGTGCAGTATTTCCCAGAAAAAATATATTTTTAATAAAAGCTAACTTTCATACAATTGTTCACAATGAGGTATGAATACTATTTAATACTTAATAAACTGGAGTTAGTAAAAAAAAACTGTTATTTTTTTCAATAAATGGTACTACTTTTAATATATATAAAAACATTACAGTTTAAATCAGTAAAATCTATTGAGCTCTGTATATTGAATCAGTTACAATCATTTAACATAAGTACAGTCGCTTCTGTAGTTGTTAGAATCATTCATTGTACACTGCCCCCCCCCCTCCCAACGGTATGTCTTGGGGAATTACAACGCTAGAACTAGAAATCGGATTTCTTTACCTGTGGTGGGCAGAGCACAGATAGCCCATTCTGTAGCTTTGTGCTTAACTTCAAACAGACATACATTGTTCGATGACGAGGAACCCACTTTGAGACTAATAATGGTTGGAGACGGCTTGAATGGGTAATGTAATGAAGAAAAACTATAATATTAGTTTAACATAACATCATCAGGTTATGACAAAACCTTGTCGAAACGTTGTACATTTGCTGTTATGTTAAACTTATATTAAAGTTTTTCTTCATTACCCATTCAAGCCGTCCCCAACCATTATTAAACATACATTGTACACTAGCAGAAACGCCGCCCTACGGGCGTCTGTTGGTACTAGGAATTAGTAATCGTAGTATTCATATCTCATTGAAAAAAAAAAACTACAGAAGCGACTGTGCTTATGTTAAATGATTCTAACAACTACAGAAGCGACTGTGCTTATGTTAAATGATTCTAACAACTACAGAAGCGACTGTGCTTAT
>NW_013670552.1:49547-53690 GCF_000517525.1 Limulus polyphemus | reverse complement strand
ATGTACACTGATTTCTTGTATTATTAAAACTAGCACTTGTAAAGACATACATACACCCAAGACATACATACACCCAAGACATACATACACCCAACTTATTATTAAAACTAGCACTTGTAAAGACATACATACACCCAAGACATACATACACCCAAGACATACATACACCCAACTTATTATTAAAACTAGCACTTGTAAAGAAATACATACGCCCAAGACATACATACACCCAAGAAAAATGAAATGAGAGTCCTATATACGATTAAATTTTCCGGATTCCCAAATGTGTTTAGTTTCAATTGGGATTATGCATACCTTTAACAGAAAACTGAGACCCCCCCCCCCAGTGGCACAGCGGTATGTCTACGGACTTACAACCCTAGAATCCGGGTTTCGATCGATACCCGTGGTGAGCAGAGCACAGATAGCCCATTGTGTAGCTTTGTGCTTAATTACAAACAAAACAAACAGAAAACTGCGAAACCTAGCGGGCTATCGTACAGTATAAGAATTTTCCCCGACAACTGGTACCAGTTGGCGTGTCTGGCTCGTAGACTAAACTTTTAATGACTCTAGGCTACGTTACATTCCCAGGTAAATCATCGATAATGCTAAACTTCAGGATTAGGTCCCTATTGAGAGCACAGCGCAGATAGTTCAGTGTAAAGCTTTGAACTTAACAACAAATATTATCTTAGGCCTCTCCGTGTATCATCCGCAATAGAGTATCGTTCAAACCTATCTTTCCCTCGATAAAGAATAAAGATAACGATTTCATCACGTGACAGGGGTGTATCTTAGATAATAAATAAGGAATATAAATAAAACATGAACAGTTTATTTATAAACATCTCGGTCTTAGATTAGATCATCAGAATAGTTGTCGGTTGAGCTTAATAAGTTAAGGTAACACCAACTCCAATATATCATCTTTAGTAGTGATGATATGGGAAGAACCATATCAGGTGACTATTGACAGATAGGAATGCCGGTTAGTAGTTTGTTTAGCCTTTGATTAAGCGCTAGTTATACAATTTGTTTTTGATAGTCAGTAATTGGTTGACCGAACAAACGATGGTTGAGACATTCACTGGTTGTATAAACTGAAAGACATTCACTGTTTGTATAGTTTGAAAGACATTCACTGTTTGTATAGTTTGAAATACATTCACTGGTTGTATATACTGAAAGACATTCACTGGTTGTATATACTGAAAGACATTCACTGGTTGTATAGACTGAAAGACATTCACTGGTTGTATAGTTTGAAATACACTCACTGGTTGTATATACTGAAAGACATTCACAGTTTGTAAAAACTGAAGGACGTTCACTGTTTGTATAGACTGAAAGACGTTCATTGTTTGTATAGACTGAAAGACGTTCACTGTTTGTATAGACTGAAAGACTTTACTGTTTGTATAGACTGAAAGACATTTACTGTTTGTATAGACTGAAAGACGTTCACTGTTTGTATAGACTGAAAGGCATTCACAGTTTTATAGACTGAAAGACTTTTACTGTTTGTATAGACTGAAAGACGTTCATTGTTTGTATAGACTGAAGGACGTTCACTGTTTGTATAGACTTTAATCGAATAATCGTCGCTCATTCCATGAACTGGCGCAGCCACAAAAAACAACAATAAATCAGATGAATTAAAGAAACACCATACAAAAAAGATGAAGGCAGTAACCCTTCAAACCGAGTAGCAGATTCTCTGAATAGCAGCTACACCAGAAATAGTAAACTACATGTATCCATGCTGTTCGTGTTAGAAAAACAATGTTCTCTACATGTATCCATGCTGTTCGTGTTAGAAAAACAATGTTCTCTACATGTATCCATGCTGTTCGTGTTAGAAAAACAATGTTCTCTACATGTATCCATGCCGTTCGTGTTAGAAAAACAATGTTCTCTACATGTATCCATGCTGTTCGTGTTAGAAAAACATTGTTTTATTTTATTTGTTACGGCTTGAGATGATGTCATTTTGTTTATATACAATTTTTGAGATCCTAGCTATTAGGATTTACTGATAATATGAATTATCGGGATTTGGAATCGTATAGAAACTGGTTTTCTTCTTCTGAATTATCGGGATTTGGAATCGTATAGAAACTGTTTTTTTTCTCCTGAATTATCGGGATTTGGAATCGTATAGAAACTGTTTTTTTTTCTCCTGAATTATCGGGATTTGGAATCGTATAGAAACTGTTTTTTTTTTCTTCTGAATTATCGGGATTTGGAATCGTATAGAAACTGGTTTTTTTCTTCTCTGATAGTGCTAACGTATTCATTCTAATCACCATTGTTAAAGCATTTTTTATTTGGTGTTTCTTTTTTTGGAATAAGGCTTAGCCGCAAGCGGAGATTGTTAAGACTCTCGTGGGTGGTTTGGCTTAAAGCCGTTTTTTTTTTTGAGGTTTTGTTCGGATTTATGTGTTTTCTACGGAGGAAAGTAAAAATTATCGAACTCTTAAGAAGAATGGCACTTTATTTGTTTACCTTATCTAAAGTACAAAAAAACCAATGATATCGAGCGTTATTAGTGCAACTTGTCACCTGCTTTACACGTGCGTTGAACCTATGAGACGTAGAGCCATATTTACGAAACTATCATTAACATCACTTCTGATCCGAGACGTACAAAACTTTAATGTTGTTTAGCAGAATAGTATTAGAAACAGAAAGATATCGATGCAACATTCTCACAACAGTCCGTAAAGTATGCAGTTGTTTATAGGTTGTTGCATTCGACACGTGTTCTTAAATATATCTCAAAATAATGTCTGATTTCGACAGTGGTGAAAAGCTATGTTCTCGCGAGAATTTGTACAAATTAATTTGGTTACATTTTATGACTCTTAGGATTGTTTATTACAAACTTTTTGCCCAAAGCTACATAATTTATGTTTAGCTGATAGACTAGAAGAAAGGCAGCTAGTCAGCAGCACCAACCGCCAGTTCTTGGGATATTGTTATGTGACAGAATAATAACATATGGCAGTCAAAATGGTTTATTTAAGTGTTTTACACTCACAAAAAAGAAACCTATCATTCTATAGGTATTGGAAGAACTTGTAGCATTCCGCCACAATTTAATTCTTCGTATTGTTAGCCGACACTTTTATACCATAACAACGAGACGCAAACCACGAATCCCGATTTAACCTTTAGACCATACCATATCCAAAAGCTATTATTAGTGGTTTGTGCGTTTTCTGAAACCTTTTTATGTCTATTTTAACTATTTATTTGTTAAAAATATAAAATATCGTGATTCTGCGCATGTCGTTGACCTACAAGTTCATCTAAATTGCTGTAACTTTGAACGTGCTTTTGTGAAATCTGTAAGAAAACTATGGAAACCCTTAAACAATGTAACCAGGTGAGACCAGAAGCTTCTAGAGTCTGAAATATTACTTTTACAGAGACTCATCAGGTCGCCCCCAGGGGGACACTGTTAAGTACAGAGCACACATTTTGTAGCTTTGTGCTTAATTACAAACAAACTTACTAAGGACTCGGTGAACTCTAAAATAGTGGAATTATCAAAATACATAAAAAAATACCCAGGAACTGTCAATCTGAATTTAATTTTGATTACTATCCCTGCAAGCTCAGAAGCTTAATGTAAGTAAACTTTGTCATTCTTTTCTCTGTCGCTCTTTAAATACACCCCCCCCCATCTTTTCCATGAAAATTTATTGAATTGTTCAACGTTTTAGGTATTAAGAAAAATGAGGAAAAGTGGAAATTAAGACAAAATTTATTTTTGCCATACCTAATTATAAATACTGACATGTTAGCGTTTAGAATTTTGGAATTTCAAGTTCACTTTTTAACAGTTTCACGTCATACTCTCCAACTTTTTAACAGTTTCATGACATATACTCCAACTTTTTACAATGTTATATCGTGCAAATTATCTTTTTAACAGTTTCATGTCATATACTCCAACTTTTTAACAGTTTCATGTCATATACTACAACTTTTTATCTGTTTCATATCATATACTACAACTCTTTAACAGTTTCATATCATATACTACAACTCTTTAACAGTTTCATATCATATACTACAACTCTTTAACAGTTTCATGTCATATGCTCCAACTTTTTAACAGTTTCATATCATATG